>NC_068440.1:30079724-30379724 GCF_023373465.1 Oncorhynchus keta | reverse complement strand
GAATGCACTACAGATCTGCCATTTCATAATCTGGTTACTTGTTTTTCTTGCACTTTGACAGGTAGCCTATAGCCCTAATATTTAGCTAATGAATCGCCAAATATCTAGCCTTTATTTTGCTTCTTACTTCGGCTACACATCACTAGCACCTCTTTTCCATCTGTTCCCGTGCGCAACAGGCAATAGGCAGCAAGCCTCTCCGCAATAGGCCGTTTCTCTTCTCTTGAAATCCCAGGAAAAGCTATAAGTTACAAATGCGACAGGACATTTTCAATATTTTTTTATACTAGGCCTAATAGCTTATTTGGGAAAAGAATCAGGCTTTCTCTTTTAATTGCTGAATGTAAAACAGGCCAACAGCATAGAAAATGCATGCTGGGAAAGTGTAGTAGAGGTAGTGCATTGGTGTGATCACATTTGGCCGGTTATGATAACATTGTTGCACTGATGTTTTGCAAATAGTTGCACAGGACAGACAGAGATGAGCACAGTGAAAAAGAAGAACCAAAAGAATTATGGAAATCCCTTGCAAACCACTTGATCAACAAGGCAGTGACATACTGTAGGCCATAAGAATAAGTGTAGGCTAAAAAGTGTTTGTTGTCGAATTGCTACAATTAAATATGAGTTACTATATTATTTTTAATTAGGCCTACATGTGCATTGATGTATTATTTGCTATTGTCAGTATGACAATGAACACACCGTGAAAGCACTGAATGGTCTGAACCAGTATCTGTGTGTTAGAGACCTCATGAATGGTCTTGTTACCACCTAATTAATAGCAGCGAGTAGGATGTGTTGATTAACTGGTGAGGGACTGTAGATCAATAAACTATCAACTTTCCTCTAGTGTGGATGCTCACCCACATTTTATAGTTATGTAGCCTATTGTTTATCATTAGTTATCGTTGTATTTATTGGCTTGGTGGATGGCCTGGGCCTTAACTCTGACAAAACACAACTAACGTTATTATTACAACAGAACTAGCCTACTAGTAAATAGCTAACGTTAGCAAACTTGAATTTAATAAGTATCAAATTAGAATTTTATTCTCTATAAATAGACTCTTTCAAATGATTTACTCTTGCAAGTTTGCCACCAGTGTGCTTCGCAAGGGACATAAAGCGGAAGTCGAATCCATCACTTCCGTTGTTTGTTTGGCTGTGTCCATAGCAATGTTCCGGAGTTCTAAATTGAGCAGCTGCTGAAAAATGAGCTCCTGTATATATTGAGATTTAAATGGTTTTTTAGAGTGAAGTACATCGAAAAAATCAAGAGAAAACTGCAAGACTCAATAGAAGACAGAACAAGGAACAAACCAAAAAAAGACAGGCTTTTGAAAAATTAACTATTTTTCATAAAATTGTACAGTTATCTTAGCTAGCTGAATTGCTAGCAGAATTGTTTACTTGTTGCTAAGCAGTTGCTAGGGACTCTCCTGGAAGAAGCTAGCTAGCTTACAAAGAATAACAACAAAAAATATCTAGTTAACAGAAGAAAGGAAGACAAAATAAGGACAAAAGGACAGAAGAAAAAGGAAAAGAAAGAGGACAACAAAGTGAAACAGTCAGCACTTCTATTGATGCACTACTTCAGCAGTACTGTATCATTTTAATCATTTTAGTCAATAAGATTCTTGCTACGTAAGCTTAACTTTCTGAACATTCGAGACGTGTAGTCCACTTGTCATTCCAATCTCCTTGCATTAGCGTAGCCTCTTCTGTAGCCTGTCAACTATGTGTCTGTCTATCCCTGTTATCTCCTCTCTGCACAGACCATACAAACGCTCCACACCGCGTGGCCGCGGCCACCCTAATCTGGTGGTCCCAGCGCGCACGACCCACGTGGAGTTCCAGGTCTCCGGTAGCCTCTGGAACTGCCGATCTGCGGCCAACAAGGCAGAGTTCATCTCAGCCTATGCCTCCCTCCAGTCCCTCGACTTCTTGGCACTGACGGAAACATGGATCACCACAGATAACACTGCTACTCCTACTGCTCTCTCTTCGTCCGCCCACGTGTTCTCGCACAGCCCGAGAGCTTCTGGTCAGCGGGGTGGTGGCACCGGGATCCTCATCTCTCCCAAGTGGTCATTCTCTCTTTCTCCCCTTACCCATCTGTCTATCGCCTCCTTTGAATTTCATGCTGTCACAGTTACCAGCCCTTTCAAGCTTAACATCCTTATCATTTATCGCCCTCCAGGTCCCCTCGGAGAGTTCATCAATGAGCTTGATGTCTTGATAAGCTCCTTTCCTGAGGACGGCTCACCTCTCACAGTTCTGGGCGACTTTAACCTCCCCACGTCTACCTTTGGCTCATTCCTCGCTGCCTCCTTCTTTCCACTGCTTTCCTCTGTTGACCTCACCCGCTCACCTTCCCCCCTACTCACAAGGCAGGCAATACGCTCGACCTCATCTTTACTAGATGCTGTTCTTCCACTAACCTCATTGCAACTCCCCTCCAAGTCTCCGACCACTACCTTGTATCCTTTTCCCTCTCGCTCTCATCCAACACTTCCCACACTGCCCCTACTCGGATGGTATCGCGCCGTCCCAACCTTCGCTCTCTCTCCCCCGCTACTCTCTCCTCTTCCCTCTCCTATCATCTCTTCCCTCTGCTCAAACCTTCTCCAAACTATCTCCTGATTCTGCCTCCTCAACCCTCCTCTCCTCCCTTTCTGCATCCTTTGACTCTCTATGTCCCCTATCTTCCAGGCCGGCTCGGTCCTCCCCTCCCGCTCCGTGGCTCGACGACTCATTGCGAGCTCACAGAACAGGGCTCCGGGCAGCCGAGCGGAAATGGAGGAAAACTCGCCTCCCTGCGGACCTGGCATCCTTTCGCTCCCTCCTCTCTACATTTTCCTCCTCTGTCTCTGATGCTAAAGCCACTTTCTACCACTCTAAATTCCAAGCATCTGCCTCTAACCCTAGGAAGCTCTTTGCCACCTTCTCCTCCCTCCTGAATCCTCCTCCCCCCCCCCTCCTCCTCTCTGCAGATGACTTTGTCAACCATTTTGAAAAGAAGGTCGACGACATCCGATCCTCGTTTGCTAAGTCAAACGACACCGCTGGTTCTGCTCACACTGCCCTACCCTGTGCTCTGACCTCTTTCTCCCCTCTCTCTCCAGATGAAATCTCGCGTCTTGTGACGGCCGGCCGCCCAACAACCTGCCCGCTCGACCCTATCCCCTCCTCTCTTCTCCAGACCATTTCCGGAGACCTTCTCCCTTACCTCACCTCGCTCATCAACTCATCCCTGACCGCTGGCTACGTCCCTTCCGTCTTCAAGAGAGCGAGAGTTGCACCCCTTCTGAAAAAACCTACACTTGATCCCACCGATGTCAACAACTACAGACCAGTATCCCTTCTTTCTTTTCTCTCCAAAACTCTTGAACGTGCCGTCCTTGGCCAGCTCTCCCGCTATCTCTCTCAGAATGACCTTCTTGATCCAAATCAGTCAGGTTTCAAGACTAGTCATTCAACTGAGACTGCTCTTCTCTGTATCACGGAGGCGCTCCGCACCGCTAAAGCTAACTCTCTCTCCTCTGCTCTCATCCTTCTAGACCTATCGGCTGCCTTCGATACTGTGAACCATCAGATCCTCCTCTCCACCCTCTCCGAGTTGGGCATCTCCGGCGCGGCCCACGCTTGGATTGCGTCCTACCTGACAGGTCGCTCCTACCAGGTGGCGTGGCGAGAATCTGTCTCCTCACCATGCGCTCTCACCACTGGTGTCCCCCAGGGCTCTGTTCTAGGCCCTCTCCTATTCTCGCTATACACCAAGTCACTTAGCTCTGTCATAACCTCACATGGTCTCTCCTATCATTGCTATGCAGACGACACACAATTAATCTTCTCCTTTCCCCTTCTGATGACCAGGTGGCGAATCGCATCTCTGCATGTCTGGCAGACATATCAGTGTGGATGGCGGATCACCACCTCAAGCTGAACCTCGGCAAGACGGAGCTGCTCTTCCTCCCGGGAAGGACTGCCCGTTCCATGATCTCGCCATCACGGTTGACAACTCCATTGTGTCCTCCTCCCAGAGCGCTAAGAACCTTGGCGTGATCCTGGACAACACCCTGTCGTTCTCAACTAACATCAAGGTGGTGGCCCGTTCCTGTAGGTTCATGCTCTACAACATCCGCAGAGTACGACCCTGCCTCACACAGGAAGCGGCGCAGGTCCTAATCCAGGCACTTGTCATCTCCCGTCTGGATTACTGCAACTCGCTGTTGGCTGGGCTCCCTGCCTGTGCCATTAAACCCCTACAACTCATCCAGAACGCCGCAGCCCGTCTGGTGTTCAACCTTCCCAAGTTCTCTCACGTCACCCGGCTCCTCCGCTCTCTCCACTGGCTTCCAGTTGAAGCTCGCATCCGCTACAAGACCATGGTGCTTGCCTACGGAGCTGTGAGGGGAACGGCACCTCAGTACCTCCAGGCTCTGATCAGGCCCTACACCCAAACAAGGGCACTGCGTTCATCCACCTCTGGCCTGCTCGCCTCCCTACCACTGAGGAAGTACAGTTCCCGCTCAGCCCAGTCAAAACTGTTCGCTGCTCTGGCTCCCCAATGGTGGAACACACTCCCTCACGACGCCAGGACAGCGGAGTCAATCACCACCTTCCGGAGACACCTGAAACCCCACCTCTTTAAGGAATACCTAGGATAGGATAAAGTAATCCTTCTCACCCCCCTTAAAAGATTTAGATGCACTATTGTAAAGTGGCTGTTCCACTGGATGTCATAAGGTGAATGCACCAATTTGTAAGTCGCTCTGGGTAAGAGCGTCTGCTAAATGACTTAAATGTAAATGTAATAGCAACGTTCGAAAATGAGGTGGATACGTCATTCCCAAACATTCTAAGAATTTATTAACCATATCTTAGTGCTCGCTTGTTAGACAATGTAAAAAATGTGTCCTATTCTTCCTGTGGGTGTATATGAACATATTTGAATCAGGTTTAATGTTGCTAAAACGCTGTCCGTTCCACTCAAATGTTTATCATGAGTGACTGCATCAGGTGTATGATGCCTAAATGGGACCAGAGCCATGTATTTAGAGTTGGGCCAATGTGGTTTCTGCATTATGGTGCATTTACATAACACGACAACATTCTATGGCAGCCTAGTTAGCTCCTCATTAACAATATATGGGGAATATTTCAACAATGCTATGTAACTGAATGTCTAGAATTAGAACAATATTCAAAAAGTTGGCCTAACTGTCTAAATATATGGCTGTGGTTGGGACTAGGCATAGGCTAACCTCTACAGTACCTGCAGCCCTATAAGACTATGGTTGCCTTCCGCTTTGCTAGACAGTCACCGGGGACAAAGAACTAAAAATACAGAGAGCCCATAAACAGAAGGAAATCAAGACAGGGACGTAAATGGAAATAAAATTGTTTTCTATTGTGACTTAAACCTCAAAGGATGCAGGGAGGTTGAAAATAAACGAACATGCGGAAGATGGGAAGGATATAAATCTAAAAGGAAATGAGAAACAATATGAATACAACTCACCAGTGGGACAAATAGGACCTGGAGTTTATTAACAGAATACAGTTGAGGGTTCCGTGCATTGTAAACTTGGTAGTGGCACACAAAAAAATCCTTGAATTACTACAAGGTCAGAAGTTCATAATCACATTGCAAATCCAATCAGAATATTCTAACCTGTTCTAACCTATGTTCCATTTTAGAGTAAAGTAGAACTTCTGAGATTACTCCATTTCAAATCCTTGGCTCAGTCATGAAATGATGACTGCCCTGAAAACATGTTTGAGTGATATTACTGGAATATTATTGCACTGTGCCCAACTAGGTGTGAAACACAGCCAAGTCAGGGAAAGTAGTGTTCTTGACAGTGCTCTTGACCCCAACTTATAATTCACAGCTCTGTGTTGTGAAATTGTTCTGGTATGGAACTTTACCAGTCAAAAATAACCTTTATGTATGATTTATAGTCCCAGTAGACATGGACATTTCCCTTTCTAAGACCTAGCAGATCCTCCCCGTTCCTTCCTCAGGATTTGAACTTTGTCAAATTGTGCATTTATTGCAGAGGAAGAGCGGGACCCGTACTCTGCTCATATCTGTCTGTTGGTCATTTTGATTATACTGTGCTTTATTTCTCACAGGTTTGTTACTCATGCCTTCCCTGGAGTGAGTGTAGTGTGTGTATAGTGTTGTTGTTCTGTACAATCCCAGAAAGAAACTCTTATGCTATAGACCTACCTGTCCTGTACTCATAGGTTATACCTGTCCTGTACTCGTAGGTTATAGGTCTACCTGTCCTGTACTCGTAGGTTATGCCTGTCCTGTACTCGTAGGTTATAGGCCTACTTGTCCTGTACTCGTAGGTTATACCTGTCCTGTACTCATATGTTATACAGTAGGCCAAGCTGTTCTGTACTCGTAGGTTGTACAGTAGGCCTACCTGTTCTGTACTCGTAGGTTATGCCTGTCCTGTACTCGTAGGTTATAGGCCTACTTGTCCTGTACTCGTAGGTTATACCTGTCCTGTACTCATATGTTATACAGTAGGCCAAGCTGTTCTGTACTCGTATGTTATACAGTAGGCCTACCTGTTCTGTACTCGTAGGTTATGCCTGTCCTGTACTCGTAGGTTATAGGCCTACTTGTCCTGTACTCGTGGGTTATACAGTAGGCCTAGCTGTCCTGTACTCGTAGATTATAGGCCTACCTGTCCTGTACTCGTAGGTTATACCTGTCCTGTACTCGTAGGTTATACCTGTCCTGTACTCGTAGGTTATAGGCCTACTTGTCCTGTACTCGTAGGTTATACAGTAGGCCTAGCTGTTCTGTACTCATAGGTTATACAGTAGGCCTAGCTGTCCTGTACTTGTAGGTTATACCTGTCCTGTACTCGTAGGTTATACCTGTCCTGTACTCGTAGGTTATTTTTTTATTTTTTTATTTTACCTTTATTTAACCAGGCAAGTCAGTTAAGAACATATTCTTATTTTCAATGACGGCCTGGGAACAGTGGGTTAACTGCCTGTTCAGGGGCAGAACGACAGATTTGTACCATGTCAGCTCGGGGTTTGAACTCGCAACCTTCCGGTTACTAGTCCAACGCTCTAACCACTAGGCTACGCTGGTCCTGTACTCGTAGGTTATACAGTAGGCCTACCTGTCCTGTACTCTTAGGTTATAGGTCTGTTTGTTATTCTTGGCTATGTTGCTATCCCTCCTTGCACAATCTTTTGGAATATGAAAACAGGCATTTTGGGGAGGCATTTTCCTCTTGGCAAATGTTTGTTTGTCTTGAAATGCCTTCAAACCCCCATGGAAAGCCAGAACTTGTGCTCTACTCTGGTTATGAACTCAGTCATATTTAATAAGACTGAATTTTAAGATTTTAGAACAAACTCCATAATGAACAGTGACCTGTGGCCCCTGACTGTGGCTTATGCACTGAAGGAAGCTGCATTACACTAAATTAGTCATTTTCCTCACTTAACTGCATAATTATGGTGGTTTTAATTGCTTTTAATTTTCTCTCTACCTGCCATTGGAGAGTTGTTGTGCTCCACAGCAACGCTTGAATGCAGATTTATAGACAGGTTTGTCAAGGGTCTCTACATTAACTACCGAAATGGAATTGGGAGGAAGCACACGTCGTTGCCTAAAATCAAACTATTTTACATAGTCAGTATTAACTGTTTTGAACATTTCCGCCCAAAAACAGGTCTATTTTTATGAGGATGTAGACTTAGCAAAACAATTTCAGGTGGCTTGTTGAAACCA
The DNA here is from genome assembly GCF_023373465.1 of Oncorhynchus keta. Taxonomy (NCBI): domain Eukaryota; kingdom Metazoa; phylum Chordata; class Actinopteri; order Salmoniformes; family Salmonidae; genus Oncorhynchus; species Oncorhynchus keta. Next base: position 30,371,947 of record NC_068440.1, on the reverse strand, counting down.
ATTATGCATCGTAGCCTATGTGCATTTAATCTATGTTAAACACTTAAAAGCTGATAGTAGTTGTACATTTAAGCTCTTCTACTGTACTCTATGCACCTTCAAAAAAGCACCATCCATCTCATCATGCTGTTTATCTTTGCGAATGAGGTTAGCATATAAACATGTAGGCATCATCTCCCCCTAAGAAGTGGTTGAGTTCGCAGAGAAAATGAGAAAATTGATAGTGTCTTTTTAAGTAGTTTTCCAGCTGAAGACCTATTGGAGGCACAAATCATATGAGTCAAGGGCTGCTTCCCAAAGGACACCCTGTTTCCTATACACTGAGTGTACCACACACTAGGAACACCTTCCCTCAGAACAGCCTCAATTCGTTGGGGCATGGATTCTACAAGGTGTCGAAAGCATTCCACAGGGATGCTGACCCATGTTGACTCCTATTCTTCCCACAGTTGTGTCATGTTTGCTTGATGTCCTTTGGGTGGTGGACCATTCTTGTTACAAACGGGAAACTGTTGAGCGTGGAATAACCCAGCAGCATTGCAGTTCTTGACACACTCAAACTAGTGCACCAGGCACCTAATACCATACCCCATTCAAAGGCATTTAAATATTTTGTCTGCCCGTTCACCTTCTGAATGACACACACACACACAATCCATGTCTCAAAAGTCTCAAGGATAAACAAATACTTATTTTACTGGTCTCCTCCCCTTCATCTATACTGATTGAAGTCGATTTAACAAGTGACATCAATAAGGGATCATAGCTTTCACCTAGATTCACCTGGTCAGTCGGTCATGGAAAATGTTTTGTGTACACAATGTATCAAAAGTCACAACTGCTCAAAAGTAGTGCACTACATAGAGAATTTGGGACGTACCAATGGTCTCTTTACACTCCCATATCTCTAGAACGGGAGTGTTCCGCTCCTCATTCCTTCACTCCCTAACAGTTTTCAAGCATGACGCAGGGGAGTTTGGCTGTTGCCCAGCTATGAAGGGAATGCCCTCAGGTGGATTTAAGAGAGATTTTCATAATTCATAATATATTACTGTAGCTTTACATAGAGGATCTAATGTTTCACTTAGTCCGAATCACTTCATCTTCATGCTTCTAGATTCCTGCACATCTCTGTCCATGTGCTGGAGCTGGTATATTGTAACTGGTACAGTTAGTATTATGGTGACTCCATAGGGAAATTAGATTTGATTTTTGGCTAATATTGTTAGATGCAAACAGGCTTGTTAGTCTCAAACTATATTATAATTGTTTCCCTCTTAATGACAAGAATTTGGATTGGGTTTGGGGAGTGCCAGTGATAGGTTACATAGACTGAAGTAGAGGCAGAACAGGACTGCTGAAAATACAATTGACAACTTCCCGTTTATTTACAACTATGGACCGTTCTTAATGTGGTTCTGTCAAGATGGTGAGTCAATTTCCAAGTAAATTGTCAGGGGGAAAGTAAGCTATTTATATTAACATTCAATAGATTGGAATGAAATGTAATGTAAAAGTTAGTCTCACACAACCACACCATTGGCATACATATCCATTCTCACACAGACAACCTACGCCCAGGCCACGTAGCTCGTACCACACCGACGTCTATGTGTTTGTCATCTTTCCCTCTGTCTTTGCATGTGTTGTAGATCATCGACCAGGATATCAACCCCTATGTGGACCAATGGGAGGCAGAGGGGATATTTCCTGCCCACAAAGTCTTCAAGCTCTTGGGAAATGCTGGATTTCTGGGTGTCAACAAGCCAGTTGGTATGAACTTATTCTGTGTCTCTTCCTCTGTGAAATTGAATTGTCTCAAAAAAAACACCCGGTTAATGACTTTTTCTGAGATATTTCTTTGCCTGATTCTGATTCATTTGTGGGAAATTATGCTTAACATATTTCACTGTCTCACCACTATAAAACCGTGTCAGTTGAAAGCACTTCCCTTTGAAGAGGGCAGCTAATTTCAGATGATAAAGATTGTTTAATTAATCTAGTGTTTTCATGAACAATCACCTGAATCAGAGTTAGATGAGGAGCAGCTTGAAAATAAGAAAATGGTGTAGCCTCGTAAAAGGGTCTCGAAAGATAAAGCAGCAGCAAGTGGTAATGAGTTCCTCATAGACCCCTAAGTGCCCAATGTGTCCAACTAGGCACTGATCTTCATCAAAACTCAACAGAAGAGCCTCTCAAGGGCTAGCGTGAGAAAATTAAATAGAGAAATGTTGTTGCATACCAGACTCAAGATGATATAGGCCTAAGGAGTGCTTAGAGTGTCATTCTGGCTTTGGCCCACTACACTGAATATGTGGATGTGAGTAGCGACCATATTGTGGTGAGTGTACATATTTGCCCACTCTGAATGTGTGGAGTCACGTTCCACAAAAGCTGTCAGTCCTATTTCCATTTCAAATGCTGTCCTCTACCACCTGCAGCATCACTGAGGGAAAAAAGAGACTTTTTAGAATAACTTTGATTGTCGTATTTTTAATCATATATAACACGTTTCAGAATTTAAAGTGGTGATTCATTCCTAAGTCTAATTTTGTCAAGATGTTTTCAGACCTCAAAAGAGGTCGAGATGGGTCCAAGTCACACGACACACCAATCTAGATCCAAATACAGCATATCAACCCAATGACTAGAAAATACAACTAATCTCGACATTAGTCCCCCTAGATGTCAAAACATCTAACAAACTTTTATTTTGAAGTGAACTACTACAGAGAACAATGCAGTGGGTGTTGTTGGTCGTGGTGGGCCCTATGGGGAAATTGGCTCATAAATCTAGCTAGGTCAGAGAAGAGTGGGGCGAGCAGCTTTAAAAGTGCTAACTACAGAGCCCTTCAGCATTAACAGGCTGGATTAGAGAGAAGGTGGACAAGGAAGTCCCAGACACATCAGATTACCAGATGGTATATTAGATAACCTCTTTATGGTTTATCCTACACTGTCAGCGACTAACGCTGAGACGAGACACATATTGCTAATAGCCTATATTGCTAATAGCCTATATTTCTGATAGCCTACAGTGCATTCGGAAAGTATTCAGACCCCTTCCCTTTTTCCACATTTTGTTACGTTACAGCCTCATTCTAAAATGGATGAAATTTAAAAAATCCTAATTAATCTACACACAATACCTCATAATGACAAAACGAGAAAAAAAGTGAAGAAATGTTTGAAAAATCTATATATTTTTTACATAACTATTCAGACCCTTTGCTATGAGACTCAAAATTGAGCTCAGGTGCATCCGGTTTCCATTGATCATCCATGAGATGTGTTCTACAACTTGATTTGAGTCCACCTATGGTAAATTCAATTGGTTGAACATGATTTGGAAAGGCACACACCTGTCTATATAAGGTCCCACAGTTGACAGTGCATGTCAAAGCAAAAACCAAGCCATGAGGGAATTCTCCGTAGAGCTCCAAGACAGGATTGTGTCGAGGCACAGATCTGGGGAAGGGTACCAAAAAATGTCTGCAGCACTGAAGGTCCCCAAGAACACAGTGGCCTCCATCATTCTTAAATGGAAGACATTTGGAACCACCAAGACTCTTCCTAGAGCTGGCCGCCGGGCCAAACTGTGCAATCGGGGGAGAAGGGCCTTGGTCAGGGAGGTGATTAAAAACCTGATGGTCACTCTGACAGAGCTCCGGAGTTCCTCTGTGGATATGGGAGAACCTTCCAGAAGGACAACCATCTCTGCAGAATTCCACCAATCAGGTGGAAGCCACTCCTCAGTAAAAGGCACACGACAGCTGCCAAAAGGCACCTTTTGAGAAACTTGTTTCATGAGAAACAAGATTCTTTGGTCTGATGAAACCAAGATTTAACTGTTTTTGCCTGAATGCCAAGTGTGACATCTGAAGGAAACCTGGCACCATCCCTATGGTGAAGCATGCTGGGGGCAGCCTCATGTTGTGGGGACGATTTTCAGCGGCAGGAACTGGGAGACTTGTCAGGATTGAGGGAAAGATGAACGGAGGAAAGTACAGAGAAGACAATGTCCTTGAGTGGCCCAGCCAGAGCCCAGGCTTAAATCCGATCTAAGATCTCTGGAGATCTGAAAATATCTGTGCAGCAACGCTCCCCATCCAACCTGACAGAGCATGAGAGGATCTTCAGAGAAGAATGGGGGAAACTTGTCATACCCAAGAAGACTCAAGGCTGTAATTGTTGCCAAAGGTGCGTCAACAAAGTGCTACGTAAAGGGTCTGAATACTTATGGAAATTTAATATTTCAGTTTTCAATTTTTTTTTATTGTGCAGAAAATTCTACAAACCTGTTTTTGCTTTGTTGTTATGGAGAATTGTGTGTAGATTGATGGGGGGGGAACTATTGAATGAATTTAATGCATTAAATTTGCACAATGAACTTGCACAATGAACCCCCCTTGAAACGTCTTGCCAATCGCCATCATGCAAAAGCTAGTAATTCGGTGGCGCAACTGGCGACACTTCAGGCTGAGGATATACCCATGTGTTACACCCACATCCAAGAGGACCTGTCTATCACCATCGATTTCCCTTCTTGCAATACAGAGGGCAAGATATATTTCTGTGGTTTGGCATGTCATTGTGGATTCACACTGTCATTGTTTATAAAGGATTTCAAAACACTGTAGCTGAGTGGTTTGTTAGTTGTATCAATGATTTTGTCCTCTAAATTCGAGGTCGACCGATTTATGATTTTTCAACGCCGATAACGATTATTAGAGGACCAAAAAAGCCGTTACCAATTTAATTGGCCGATTTAAAAAATGTTTTTTATTTGTACAACAACACTGAATGAACACTTATTTTAACTTAATATAATACATCAATAAAATCAATTTAGCCTCATGTAAATAATGAAACATGTTCAATTTGGTTTAAATAATGAAAAAACAAAGTGTTGGAGAAGAAAGTAAAAGTGCAATATGTGCTATGTAAGAAAGCAAACGTTTCAGTTCCTTGCTCAGAACATGAGAACATATGAAAGCTGGGTGGCTCCTTCTAACATGAGTCTTCAATATTCCCAGGTAAGAAGTTTAAGGTTGTAGTTATTATATAATAACTACTATTATAGGAATTATAGGACTATTTCCCTCTATACCATTTGTATTTCATTAATCTTTGACTATTGGCTGTTCTTATTGGCACTTTAGTATTGCCAGTGTAAAAGTATAGCTTCCTTCCCTCTCCTTGCTCCTCCCTGGGCTCGAACTAGCAACACAACGACAACAGCCACCCTCGAAGCAGCCTTACCCATGCAGAGCAAGGGAAACAACCACCCCAAGGCTCAGAGTGAGTGAAGTTTGAAGTTTGAACACTATTAGCGCCCGCCAACTAGCTAGCCATTTCACTTTGGTTACACCAGCCTCATCTTGGGAGTTGATAGGCTCGAAGTCATAAACAGCACAATGCTTGACACACAACAAAGAGCTGCTGGCAAAATGCACTAAAGTGCTGTTTGAATGAATGTTTACACGCCTGCTTCTGCCTACCACCGCTCAGTTAGATACTTGTATTCTTGTATGCTCAGTCAGATTATATGCAACGCAGGATACGCTAGATAATATCTAGTAATATCATTAACCATGTGTAGTTAACTAGTGATTATGATCGATTGTTTTTTATAAGATAAGTTTAATGCTAGTTAGCCACTTACCTTGGCTTACTGCATTTGCGTAACAGGCAGTCAGTCTCCTTGTGGAGTGCAATGAGAGAGAGGTAGGTCGTTATTGCATTGGACTAGTTAACTGTAAGGTTGCAAGTTTGCATCCCCCGAGCTGACAAGTTGAAAATCTGTCATTCTACCCCTGAACGAGGCAGTTAACCCACCGTTACTAGGACGTGATTGAAAATAAGAATGTGTTCTTAACTGACTTGCCTAGTTAAATAAAGGTATAAAAATATAAAAATCGGCAAATCGGCGCCCATGAAAACTTGTTATGAAAACTTAAAATCGGCCCTAATTAATTGGCCATTCCGATTAATCGGTCAACCTCTACTCTAAATACCACATTGTGAAATGGTCTGCTGAAATGTGCCTCCAAACATTTGTTGGATATGCATTGCCTAATCAATATAATTGAATCATTTCCAATTTTGTTAGTACTATCTTCTGTGTTTTCCTGAATTACTATACAATAGAGATCAGGGCCCGTATCCACAAAGCATCTCAGAAAAGGTCCTAGGAATCCTGTTAAACCTGGATAAATTGGTCTAGATGCCCAATTTATGGCATTTTAACAATGTGATATTGTGCTCCAAACTTGAAATAACATGATGTCTGTAGTCAAATTATACAATTTATTTATTAGCCTAGTGGTTACGTGTGCTCTTTATTGTCTATTTTTTACCAATAAGAGTAGGAGTATAATGTCTCTTATCACTTTTTCTACTCTGAGACGTTTTGTGGTCTATCCCCAATATAACGCTTGTCTATGCTGAAACATTGGCTAACATGTGAAGCTCTCAAAGTATGCTGTAGGAGTCTAGTTAGATTGATTGGAATGGGAGAGGATTACACCGACCAGGAGGCTTAGGCCTGTACTGTTGGGATGGAGAAATACCAGATGGACTGGGAATGGTTTTCACAGAAGAAATAGCCATTGAGGGATTAAATGTCAAATAATCAAATTAAATAAAATGTTATTCGTCACATGCTTCGTAAAAAAACAGGTGTAGACTAATAGTGAAATGCGTACGGGCCGTTCCCAACAATGCAGAGAGAAAGAAAATAGAGAATTAATAGAAAAGTAAAATAATAAATGCATAATGAGTAACGACAACTTGGCTATATACACAGGGTACCAGTACTCAGTCAATGTGCAGGGGTATGAGGTAATTGAGATATATACTGTTTGTACATATAACTAGGAATAAAGTGACAGATAATAAACAGTAACAGCTGCATATGTGATGAGTGAAGAAGGTTAATGCAAAGGTCAAGGCAGATAGTTTAATAGTTAGCCAAATAGCTACCTGGACTAACTGTTAAGCAGACTTATGGCTTGGGGGTAGAAGCTGTGCAGTTACCAAACCAAGCGGTGATGCAGCCAGTCAAGATGCTCTCAATGGTGCAGCTGTATAACCTTTTCAGCCTCCTGAGGGGGAAGAAGTTGTGCCTTCTTCAAGACTGTGTTAGTATGTGTGGACCATGATGCATCCTTATCTTCAGATGACGAAAAGGACTTAGCTGTGAACGATGACGGACTTGTAGAGCGCAGGGGAGTTTTGGAATGAGAGTTCTAGGGCTTAAAGGCCAAAAACTCAGGTCCTTTAGTGCCAAGCATGCAGGCTTAAACTTAAAAGCAGCTTCAACTTGTAATTCAAAGCTTTTCATTTCTTGTAACATCTCTCTCTTGGCGCTGTGGTACAGTACAAAACTTGGCAGATATCAATGTCACGTTCTGACCTTAGTTCCTTTATTATGTCTTTGTGTTAGTTTGGTCAGGGTGTGAGTTGGGGTGGGTAGTCTATGTCCTTTTTTCTTTGTTGTATTTCTGTGTTTGGCCTGGTATGGTTCTCAATCAGAGGCAGCTGTCGATCGTTGTCTCTGATTGGGAATCATACTTAGATGGCCTGTTTTCCCCATTTTGGTTGTGGGTAATTATTTTCTGTTTAGTGTTTTTCATCACCTTAATGGACTGTTTGTTTGTCGTTTTTATTGTTTTGTTCAGTGTTCAGTTGTTTTATTAAAATAATGAACACTTAACACGCTGTACCTTGGTCCTCCTCTCTTTCTCCAGACGACAAGCTTTACAATCAACGTATGAAACATTCATATTTAGAATATTTATTTATCCATAGGTCACGACCAACCTACTCCAGTTTCTACAAATTATATCTAAAGTTTGGAGGCACTGTACTGGAGCCAGCCTTCACATTAATAAAGCTTCAGTGCCAGATTGCTCTTCAGCTGATTATGTCACTCCACTACCCACCACGAAACAGGAAAAATCTCTGCTGCTCACACACACAAACACTCCCCTTTTCTTCGTAAGCAAGAGAACCAGAACAGGAAAGTGTTGCCCAGGCAACAGGGACCAGAACACGAGTGATCTCTACCTCCCTGTGTGTGTGTGTGTGTGTGTGTGTGTGTGTGTGTGTGTGTGTGTGTGTGTGTGTGTGTGTGTGTGTGTGTGTGTGTGTGTGTGTGTGTGTGTGTGTGTGTGTGTGTGTGTGTGTGTGTGTGTGTGTGTGTGTGTGTGTGTGTGTGTGTGTGTGAGTGAGTAATGTTATTCCACGCCCAGACAGGACAGTGGGATTCAGAGTTCAGCCTCTGACATTGGCCCGTCTCCGGCCCGATTTACGAGACTTGGCAACCCAGCCGGGTTTTCCACTGGTCAACATTTTTCTGATAGTTCTGTTATGATGGTCCAATGTTATGTTGCCCCTGACTTTCTCCCTTAGTGTCCTCCACTCTTCGTCCTCAGTCATTCCATTGACGTTACATTAAAATGATTTAGCAGACGCTCTTATCCAGAGAGACTCTTGTAGTAATAATATATTACACATACTGTACCAGTGACTCATTATTCATTAAACTAAGATAAGGGATTATGAGTCAGTTACTTTTTTTGCATTCCATTTTACTTACTGTAGAATTCTCATGATGACGTGTCATTGAAATACATTGTAGTTCAGTGAGCCAAACGTGTCTATCGTAGTGGCAGTCGTCATTGATACACCCATGAGTGATTCATTGGCCTAGAGACTTCCTAGGTTCGCATCCCTCTGGAGACACGGCCAATTAATTGGTTCGTTCTCAGACAACTATTCCACTGATTTACAGTGTGTCTAATCTACATGCATGTTCAATACAGCAATCTATGAGGTTGACTGTCTGTCTTAGAAACCCATCGATATCAAATAAAACATTTTTTTGTCACGTGCCAAATACAACCTTTCAGTGAAATGCTTACTTACGAGCCCCTAATCAACAGTGCAGTTTAAAAAATATATGGATAAGAATAAGAAATAAAAGTAACAAGTAATGAAAGAGCAGCAGTAAAATAACAATTGCGAGACTATATACAGGGGGTGCAAATAGTCTGGGTAGCCATTTGATTAGGTGTTCAGGAGTCTTATGGCTTGGGGGTAGAAGCTGTTTAGAACCCTCTTGGACCTAGACTTGGCGCTCCGGTACCGCTTGCCGTGCGGTAGCAGAGAGAACAGTCCATGAGTAGGGTGGCTGGAGTCTTTGAATATTTTTAGGGCCTTCCTCTGACACCTCCTGGTATAGAGGTCCTGAATGGCAGGAAACTTGGCCCCTGTGCATCACTGGGCCGTTCGCACTACCCTCTTTAGTGCCTTGAGGTCAGAGGCCGAGCAGTTGCCATACCAGTCAGGATGCTCTCGATGGTGCAGTTGTAGAACCTTTTGAGGATCTGAGGACCCATGCCAATTCTTTTCAGTCTCCTGAGGGGGAATAGGTTTTTCCCGCGCCCTCTTCATGACTGTCTGGGTGTGCTTGGACCATGTTAGTTTGTTGGTGATGTGGACATGAAGCAACTTGAAGCTCTCAACCTGTTCCACTGCAGCCCCGTCGATGAGAATGGAGGCAGGCTCGGGCCTCTTTCCTGTAGTCCACAATCATCTCCTCTGTCTTGATCCCTTTGCAGTCTGTAATAGTTTACATGCCCTGCCACAACTGACGAGCATCGGAGCCGGTGTAGTACGATTTGATCTTAGTCCTGTATTGAAGCTTTGCCTGTTTGATGGTTCGTCGGAGGGCATAGAGGGATTTCTTATAAGCTTCCAGGTTAGGGTCCCGCTCCTTGAAAGTGGCAGCTCTAGCCTTTAGCTCAGTGTGGATGTTGCCTGTAATCCATGGCTTCTGGTTGGGGTATGTGGGGACAACGTCATCGATGCACATACTGATTAAACCAATGACTAATGTGGTGTACTCCTCAATGCCATCTGAGGAATCCCGGAACATATTCAGTCTGTGCTAGCAAAACAGTCCTGTAGCTTAGCATCTGCTTCATTTTTATTGATCTAGTCACTGGTGCTTCCTGCTTTAATTTTTGCTTGTGAGCAGGAATTAGGAGGATATAATTATTGTCAGTTTTGCCAAATGGAGGGCGAGGGTGAGCTTTGTACACGTCTCTGTGTGTGGAGTAAAGGTGGTCCAGAGTTTTTATTCCTCTGGTAGCACATTTAACATGCTGATAGAAATTTTAAAAAACTGATTTAAGTTTCCCTGCATTAAAGTCCCCGGCTACTAGGAGCGCTGCCTCTGGGTGCGTGTTTTCTTTGCTTATGTCGGAATACAGCTCATTCAATGCTGTCTCAGTGCCTGCTTCTGACTGAGGTGGTATGTAAACAGATAAGAAAAATACATGGTCCGACGCCCCTTGTCTTACCAGATGCCGATGTTCTATCCTGCCAGTACAACGTACTGTAACCAGCCAGCTGTATGTTGATGGTGTCGTCGTTCAGCCACGTCTCCGTGAAGCATAAGATATTACCGTTTTGAATGGCCTGTTGTAGTTTAATCTTCCGCGTAGGTCGTCTATTTTATTGTCCAAAGATTGCACGTTTGCTAGCAGAATGGAAGGAAGTGGGGGTTTATTCGATCGCCTACGAATTCTCAGATGGCAGCCCACCCTCCGGCCCTTTTTTCTCCTCCTCCTCTTCACGCAAATCACGGGGATCTGGGCTTATTCCCGAGAAAGCAGTATATTGTTCACGTCGGCCTCGTCCGACTCATTAAAGGAATGAAAGGATTCTGTCAGTCCTTGGTGAGTAATCACAGTCCTGATGAAGTTATTTTCGGTCATAAGAGATGGTAGCGGCAATATTATCTGCAAAATAAGTAAAACAACAAGTTACAAACAATGTAAATAAACAAACAAAAATCACAAATGGTTGGGGGCACGTAAAACATCTGCCTTCTCCGGCGCCACTCTTGAGCGCTACTCTCATATTGTTAGGGCTCATTTTGCTATAGATGGGCTATAATGGAGTTATATAGAGCTTATGAAGTGCTTACAACTATTCCATTGAGATATACACAGTTGAAGTCAGAAGTTTACATACACCTTAGCCAAATACATTTAATCTCAGTTTTTCACAATTCTTGACATTTAATCCAAGTTAAAATTCCCTGTTTTAGGTCTGTAAGGATCACCACTTTATTTTAAGAATGTGAAATGTCAGAATAATAGTAGAGAGAAATGTTTATTTCAGCTTTTATTTCTTACGTCAAATTCCCAGTGGGTCAGAAGAATACATACACTCAATTAGTATTTGGTAGCATTGCCTTTAAATTGTTTAACTCTGGTCAAATGGTTCAGGTAGCCTTCCACAAGCTTCCCACAACAAGTTGGGTGAATTTTGGCCCATTCCTCCTGACAGAGCTGGTGTAACTGAGTCAGGTTTGTAGGCCTCCTTGCTCGCACACGCTTTTTCAGTTCTGCTCACACATTTTCTATAGGATTGAGGTCAGGGCTTTGTGATGGCCACTCCAATACCTTGACTTTGTTGTCCTTAAGCCATTTTGCCACAACTTTGGAAGTATGCTTGGGGTCATTGTCCATTTGGAAGACCCATTTGCGACCAAGCTTTAACTTCCTGACTGATGTCTTGAGATGTTTCTTCAATATATCCACGTAATTTTCCTACCTCATGATGCCATCTATTTTGTGAAGTGCACCAGTTCCTCCTGCAGCAAAGCACCACCACAACATGCTGCTGCCACCCCCGTGCTTCACGGTTGGGATGGTGTTCTTCGGCTAGCAAGCACCCTCCTTTTTTTCTCCAAACATAACAATGGTCCTTATGGCCAAACAGTTCTATTTTTGTTTCATCAGACCAGAGGACATTTCTCCAAAAAGTACAATATTTTTCCCCATGTACAGTTGCAAGCTAAGCGGCCTTTCAGGTTATGTCGATATAGGACTTGTTTTACTGTGGATATATATACTTTGTACCTGTTTCCTCTAGCATCTTCACAAGGTCCTTTGCTGTTGTTCTGGGAGTGTTTGCACTTTTTGCAGCAAAGTACGTTCATCTCTAGGACACAGAACGCGTCTCGTTCCTGAGCGGTATGATGGCTGCCTGGTCTCATGGTGTTTATACTTGCGTACTATTGTTTGTACAGATGTGTGGTACCTTCAGGCGTTTGGAAATTGCTCCCAAGTATGAACCAGTCTTGAGGACGTCTATCATTTTTAGGGTGATTTTATTTGGATTTTCCCATGATGTCAAGCAAAGAGGCACTGAGTTTGAAGGTAGGCTTAGAAATACATCCACAGGTACACCTCCAATTGACTCAAATGATGTCAATGATGTCAATTAGCCTATCAGAAGCTTCTAAAGCCGTGACATCATTTCCTGCATTTGTCCAAGCTGTTTAAAGGCACAGTCAACTTAGTGTATGTAAACTTCTGACCCACTGGAATTGTCACACAGTGAATCATAAGTGAAATAATCTGTCTGTAAACAATCATTGGAAAATTCTTTGTCATGCACAAAGTAGATATCTTAACCGACTTGCAAAAACTATAGTTAGTTAACTGGTTTTGGAGTCACACTCAAAATTAAAGTGGAAAACCACACTACAGGCTGATCCAACTTTGATGTAATGTCCTTAAAACAAGTCAAAATGAGGCTCAGTAGTGTGTGTGGCCTCCACGTGCCTATATGACCTCCCTACAACGCCTGGGCATGCTCCTGAATAGGTGGCGGATGGTCTCCTGAGGGATCTCTTCCCAGACCTGGACTAAAGCATCCGCCAACTCCTGGACAATCTGTGGTGCAACGCGGCGTTGGTGGATGGAGCGAGACATGAGGTCCCAGATGTGCTCAATTGGATTCAGGTCTGGGGAACGGGCGGGCCAGTCCATACCATCAATGCCTCCCTCTTGCAGGAACTGCTGACACACTCCAGCCACATGAGGTCTAGCATTGTCTTGCATTAGGAGGAACCCAGGGCCAACCGCACCAGCATATGGTCTCACAAGGGGTCTGAGGATCTCATCTCGGTACCTAATGGCAGTCAGGCTACCTCTGGCGAGCACATGGAGGGCTGTGCGGCCCCCCAAAGAAATGCCACCCCACACCATGACTGACCCACTGCCAAACCGGTCATGCTGGAGGATATTGCAGGCAGCAGAACGTTCTCCACGGCGTCTCCAGACTCTGTCACGTCTGTCACATGTGCTCAGTGTGAACCTGCTTTCATCTGTGAAGAGCACAGTGGCGAATTTGTCAATCTTGGTGTTCTCTGGCAAATGCCAAACGTCCTGCACGGTATTTGGCTGTTAGCCCAACCCCCACCTGTGGACGTCGTGCCCTCATACCACCCTCATGGAGTCTGTTTCTGACCGTTTGAGCAGACACATGCACATTTGTGGCCTGCTGGAGGTCATTTTCCAGGGCTCTGGCAGTGCTCCTCCTGCTCCTCCTTGCACAAAGGCGGAGGTAGCGGTCCTGCTGCTGGGTTGTTGCCCTCCTACGGCCTCCTCCACGTCTCCTGGTGTACTGGCCTGTCTCCTGGTAGCGCCTCCATGCTCTGGACGCTGACAGACACAGCAAACCTTGCCACAGCTCGCATTGATGTGCCATCCTGGATGAGCTGCACTACCTGAGCCACTTGTGTGGGTTGTAGACTCCGTCTCATGCTACCACTAGAGTGAAAGCACCGCCAGCATTCAAAAGTGACCAAAACATCAGCCAGGAAGCATAGGAACTGAGAAGTGGTCTGTGGTCACCAGCTGCAGATCCACTCCTTTATTGGGGGTGTCTTGCTAATTGCCTATAATTTCCACCTGTTGTCTATTCCATTTGCACAACAGCATGTGAAATTTATTGTCAATCAGTGTTGCTTCCTAAGTGGACAGTTTGATTTCACAGAAGTGTGATTGACCTGGAATTACATTGTGTTGTTTAAGTGTTCCCTTTATTTTTTTGAGCAGTATATATATAATGTTAAGCCATGCCTTCTTGCCTTTGCAACATTTCCTCATCTCCCACTCCTTCTTATGCAAATATACCCAATGCTTTTCCCTCTTTTTCTCCTGCCCTGCTACAGAGTCCAAGGTGCTGAAAGGAGCTCCTTAAACTTGACCCCAAAAAACCATCTGGGTCAGATGGTTTATACCCTTTCTTCTTTAAGGTTGCTGCCCCTATCATCGCCAAGCCTATCTCCAACCTTTTTACCCTGTCTCTCCTTTCTGGGAGGTTTCCATTGCTTGGAAGGCAGCCACTGTCCGTCCTTTATTTAAACGCGAGATCAAGCTGATCCTAACTGTTATAGGCCTATTTCTATTTTGCCCTGTTACTCAAAAGTGTTGGTAACACTTGTCAATTATCAACTGACTGGCTTTCTTGATGTGTATAGTATTCTTTCGGGTATGCAATCTGGTTTCCGCTCAGTTTATTGATGTGTCAGTGCAACCTTAAAGGTCCTCGACGATTTCACCATTGCCCTTGATTCTAAGCAATGTTGTGCTGCTATTTTTATTGACTTTGCCAAAGCTTTCGATACGGTAGACCGTTCCATTCTTGTGGGCTGGTTAAGGAGTATTGGTGTCTCTGATGGGTCTTTGGCCTGATTTGCTAACTACCTCTCTCAAAGAGTGCAGTGTATGAAGTCAAGATATGCTGTCTCAGCCACTGCCTGTCACCAAGGGAGTACCCGAAAGCTCGATCCTAAGCCCCATGTTCTTCTCAATTTACATCAACAACATAGCTCAGGCAGCTCTCTCATCCATTTATATGCAGATGATAGTATTATACTCAGCTGGCCCCTCTTCGGATTTTGTGTTAAATGCTTTACAAAAAAAGCTTTCTTAGTGTCCAGCAAGCTTTCTCTGCCCTTAAACTTGTTCTGAACACCTCCAAAACAAATGTCATGTGGTTTGGTAAGAAGAATGCCCTTCTCCCCACAGGTGTGATTACTACTGCTGAGGGTTTAGAGCTTGAGGTAAGTCACCTCATACAAGTCCTTGGGAGTATGGCTAGACAGTACACTGTCCTTCTTTCAGCACATATCAAAGCTGCAGACTAAAGTTAAATATAGACTTGGTTTCCACTATCGTAGTCGCTCCTCTTTCACCCCAGCTGCCAAACTAACCGTGATTCAGATGACCATCCTACCCATGCTAGATTACGGAGACGTAATTTATAGATCGGCAGGTAAGGGTGCTCTTGAGCGGCTAGATGTTCTTTACCAATCGGCCATCAGATTTGCCACCAATGCTCCTTTATAGGACACATCACTGCACTCTATACTCTGTAAACTGGTCATCTTTGTATACCCGTCGCAAGACCCACTGGTTGATGCTTATTTGTAAAAACCCTCTCAGGCCTCACTCCCCCCTATCTGAGATATCTACTGCAGCCCCCATCCTCCACATACAACACCCGTTCTGCCAGTCACATTCTGTTAAAGGTCCCCAAAGCACAAAAATCCCTGGGTCACTCCTCTTTTCAGTTCGTGCAGCTTGCGACTGGAATGAGCTGCAACAAACACTCAACCTGGACAGTTTTATCTCAGTCTCTTCATTCAAAGCCTCAATCATGGACACTCTTACTGACAGTTGTGGCTGCTTTGTGTGATGTATTGTTGTCTCTACGTTCTTGCCCTTTGTGCTGTTGTCTGTGCCCAATAAGGTTTGTAGCATGTTTTGTGCTGCTACCATGTTGCCATGTTGTGTTCCTACAATGCTGTGTTGTCATGTGTCGCTGCCTTGCTAATTTGTTGTCTTAGGGGTCTCTTTATGTAGTGTTGTTGTCTCTCTTGTCGTGATGTGTGTGTTGTCCTATATTTATTGTGGCAGACCAGGAGGTTGGGTGAAAACGTTTACACAGATCAGACATGGACAATGTAGGATTAGCTCAGTTTCAAAGGTGTTTATTAACCTAATAGTTCAAAAGAAAAGAATAGGTCTCCCCCAAGAGACCTTCTCCGGGATACCCTCTTCTGGGCTTTGCATCTTGCTGTATCCTGTGGAGAGCAAAAACTGAACTCTCTCCTGTTACGGCTGGAACCGTCCCCAGGAGTCATTTCTTCCCCCAGTCTCTCTCCTGTGTGCTACCCTTCTGTCAGCTTTATGGGACTCGTACAGCTAGTGAGCAATCAGCCCTTGATTACTCACAAGCCCCAATTAGTCCTGGCTGACCTGCTGTACGCCACATTATATATTTATTTTAAATATTTAATCCCATCCCCACAGGAGGCCTATTGGTAGGCCGTCATTGTAAATAGCAATTTGTTCTTAACTGACCTGCCTAGTTAACCTCTTCAACCTATGGAGGCGCTATGTCATTATTGGATAAAAAGACGTGCCCGTTTTAAGCGCAATATTTTGTCACGAAAAGATGCTTGACTATGCATGGAATTGACAGCCTTGGAAAGACAAAACTCTGACGTTTCCAAACCTGCAAAGATATTATCTGTGAGTGCCCCAGAACTAATGCTACAGGCGAAACCAAGATGAAGTTTCATATAGGAAATGCCCCAGATTCTGAAGGCGCTGTGTTCCAATGTCTCCTTATATGGCTGTCAATGTGCCAGGAATGAGCCTGCCCTTTGTGTCATTTCTCCAAGGTGTCTGCAGCATTGTGACGTGTTTGTAGGCATATCATTGGAAGATTGACCATAAGAGACTACATTTACCTGGTGTCCCGCCCGGTGTCCTGTGTCGAAATTATTGCATAATCTGTAGGTCCATGCGCATTCCATTTCTTCAGAAGAGAAAGTCAACTGCCACGAAGGATTTTATCGTCGATAGATATGTGAAAAACACCTTGAGGATTGATTCTAAACATCGGTTTGCCATGTTTCTGTCGATATTATGGAGTTAATTTGGAAAAAAGTTTGCGTCTTAATGACTTAATTTTCGTTTTTTTTCTTACCCAAACGTGATGAAGAATGATGAAGAAAACGGACCGATTTGTCAACACAAATAATATTTTTTGTAAAAACGGAACATTTGCTATCTGAGAGTCTCCTCATTGAAAACATCTGAAGTTCTTCAAAGGTAAATGATTTTATTTGAATCCTTTTCTGGTTTTTGTGAAAATGTTGCCTGCTAAATGCTACGCTAAATGCTACGCTAGCAATCAATACTGTTACACAAATGCTTGTTTTGCAATGGTTGAGAAGCATATTTTGAAAATCTGAGATGACAGTGTTGTTAACAAAAGGCTAAGCTTGAGAGCAAATAGATTCATTTCATTTCATTTGCGATTTTCATGAATAGTTAACGTTGTGTTATGGTAATGAGCTTGAGGCTGTAGTCACGATACCGGATCCGGGATGTCTCGACGCAAGAAGTTAAATAAAGGTTAAATAAATAAATAATATAACTAAGGACCCTGCGACTTAACACCTCCCTCTGCAACTGGATCCTGGACTTCCTGACGGGGCGCCCCCAGGTGGTAAGAGTAGGCAACAACACATCTGCCACGCTGATCCTCAACACGGGGGAACCTCAGGGGTGCTTGCTTTGTCCCCTCCTGTACTCTCTGTTCACCCACGACTGCGTGGCCAGGCATGACTCCAACACCATCATTAAGTTTGCTGAAGACACAACTGGTAGGCCTGATCACAGACAACGATGAGACAGCCTATGGGGAGGAGGTCAGAGACCTGTCAGTGTGGTGCCAGGACAACAACCTCTCCCTCAATGTGAGCAAGACAAAGGAGCCGATCGTGGACTATAGGAAAAGGAGGGCTGAACCGGCCCCCATTAACATCGACGGGGCTGTAGTGGAGCGGGTCGAGAGTTTCAAGTTCCTTGGTGTCCACATCAACAATGAACTATCATGGTCCAAACACACCAAGACAGTTGTTGTGAAGAGAGCACGACAACACCTTTTCCCCCGCAGGAGACTGAAAAGATTTGGCATGGGTCCCCAGATCCTCAAAAAGTTCTACAGCTGCACCATTGAGATCATCCTGACTGGTTGCATCACCACCTGGTATGGCAACTGCTCGGCATCTGACCGTAAGGCGCTACAGAGGGTAGTGCGTACAGCCCAGTACGTCACTGGGGCCAAGCTTCCTGCCATCCAGGACCTATATACTTGGCGTTATTAGAGGAAGGCCCTAAAAAATGATCTTAGACTCCAGTCACCCAAGTCAGAGACTGTTCTCTCTGCTACCCCACGGCAAGCGGGACTGGAGCGCCAAATCTAGGTCCAAGAGGTTCCTTAACAGCTTCTACCACCAAGCCATAAGACTCCTGAACAATTAATCAAATGGCCATCCCATTGTTTTTACACTGCTGCTACTCGCTGTTTATTATCTATGCATAGTCACTTTACAAATTGCCTCGACTAACCTGTACCCCTGCACATTGACACGGTACAGGTACCCCTTGTATATAGCCTCGTTATTGTTATGTAAGGGAATACCCCCTGTATTGGACAAAAATGAATGGCAAGTCATTGGCATCGGACAAACCATATACACATTGGCCAATACCACCCAATTCGGCGTTGATTCATCCAAAGTGTATTGCAAATGCCATATGGCAATTGCCAGTTGTAACACTTTAAAAATTCAACAGGGGGCAAATGCGCTCCACCGGGGTTGTTCATATTGGATATGTAACCCAAATTAATGTCCAAAAGTAAAATTTTGAAAAAATGATTTTTTTTCCAAAAACTTATCACCCCTTAAAAAGTGCTTTCTGGACCGTTTTTCGAAATTCTTTCGATTTTTTTGTCAATTACACATGTGTAAGAACTGTATGAATATACTTTTGTCCAATTTTATTATCATAATTTTTAAAAAAAAAAAAATTATATGCGCTTAAGGAATATGTTTTGTCCAATTCCAATATGATTTCATAGGAAGTCAAAAGTCAAAAATGTCAAAATTTTGTAAAAAACTTCACACACCCATAAAAAGTGCTTTCTGGACCGTTTTTCGAAATTCTTTCGATTTTTTTGTCAATTACACATGTGTAAGAACTGTATGAATATACTTTTGTCCAATTTTATTATCATAATTTTTTTTTTTTTTTTTTTTTTACATGCGCATAAGGAATATGTTTTGTCCAATTCCAATATGATTTCATAGGAAGTCAAAAGTCAAAAGTCAAAAATGTCAAAATTTTGTAAAAACTTCACACACCCTTAAAAAGTGCTTTCTGGACCGTTTTTGAAATTCTTTCAATTTTTTTGTCAATTACACATGTGTAAGAACTGTATGAATATACTTTTGTCCAATTTTATTATCATATTTTTTATATATTTTTTTAAATTGTGCATAAGGATTTTTTTTGTGGGCCAAATGACGTAAGAAATTTGACATGCTCAAAAATCCTGCAGAAATGCAAAATTGACTGGCCTGATGAACTCGGGATGGCCGGGCAGTGATAGTTGTTCCTTTCCATCACTCGTTGTGTTGACTTCATCATGTCCATTTTGTGATGTTTTTCACTATATAATCATATTGCAAGTGCACGTGCATTTGCAATATGTTTCAATGTGCATTTACCATATGAAATTTGACCTTGCTCAAAAATGCAAAATTGACTGGTCTGATGAACACAGGATGGCCGAGCAGTGATAGTTGTACATTTCCATCACTTGTTGTGTTGATTTCATCATGTCCATTAGGTGATGTTTTTTCACTATAGAATCATATTGCAAATGCACGTGCATTGTTGTGCAACTGGTAACCCAAAAATTAAAATATGGTTGTAAATGCATTTACCGGGACTCCTATTATCCATGCCCGCTATGGGAGTACCCTACTACGGCCCTCTATCTATGGGGGCAGTCCTGAGTGCTTTATGGACTGTTTAAAATATTCTGATGGATACGCATGTTGTGCAACTGGTGATTGAAAATAGGCACCTGGTAACCCAAAAATGAAAATATGGTTGTGAATGCATTTACCGGTCATTCTGATATTAATGCCCGCTATGGGAACACAGGATGGCCGGGCAGTGATAGTTGTTCCTTTCCATCACTCGTTGTGTTGATTTCATCATGTCCATTAGGTGATGTTTTTACACTATAGAATCATATTGCAAGTGCGCGCGCATTTGCAATATGTTTCAATGTGCATTTACCATATGAAATTTGACATGCTCAAAAATGCAAAATTGACTGGTCTGATGGACACAGGATGGCCGAGCAGTGATAGTTGTACATTTCCATCACTCGTTGTGTTGATTTCATCATGTCCATTAGGTGATGTTTTTTCACTATAGAATCATATTGCAAATGCACGTGCATTGTTGTGCAACTGGTAACCCAAAAATAAAAATATGGTTGTAAATGCATTTACCGGTCATTCTGATATTAATGCTCGCTATGGGAACACAGGATGGCCGGGCAGTGATAGTTGTACATTTCCATCACTCGTTGTGTTGATTTCATCATGTCCATTAGGTGATGTTTTTACACTATAGAATCATATTGCAAGTGCGCGCGCATTTGCAATATGTTTCAATGTGCATTTACCATATGAAATTTGACATGCTCAAAAATGCAAAATTGACTGGTCTGATGGACACAGGATGGCCGAGCAGTGATAGTTGTACATTTCCATCACTCGTTGTGTTGATTTCATCATGTCCATTAGGTGATGTTTTTTCACTATAGAATCATATTGCAAATGCACGTGCATTGTTGTGCAACTGGTAACCCAAAAATAAAAATATGGTTGTAAATGCATTTACCGGTCATTCTGATATTAATGCTCGCTATGGGAACACAGGATGGCCGGGCAGTGATAGTTGTACATTTCCATCACTCGTTGTGTTGATTTCATCATGTCCATTAGGTGATGTTTTTACACTATAGAATCATATTGCAAGTGCGCGCGCATTTGCAATATGTTTCAATGTGCATTTACCATATGAAATTTGACATGCTCAAAAATGCAAAATTGACTGGTCTGATGGACACAGGATGGCCGAGCAGTGATAGTTGTACATTTCCATCACTCGTTGTGTTGATTTCATCATGTCCATTAGGTGATGTTTTTCACTATAGAATCATATTGCAAATGCACGTGCATTGTTGTGCAACTGGTAACCCAAAAATAAAAATATGGTTGTAAATGCATTTACCGGTCATTCTGATATTAATGCTCGCTATGGGAACACAGGATGGCCGGGCAGTGATAGTTGTACATTTCCATCACTCGTTGTGTTGATTTCATCATGTCCATTAGGTGATGTTTTTACACTATAGAATCATATTGCAAGTGCGCGCGCATTTGCAATATGTTTCAATGTGCATTTACCATATGAAATTTGACATGCTCAAAAATGCAAAATTGACTGGTCTGATGGACACAGGATGGCCGAGCAGTGATAGTTGTACATTTCCATCACTCGTTGTGTTGATTTCATCATGTCCATTAGGTGATGTTTTTCACTATAGAATCATATTGCAAATGCACGTGCATTGTTGTGCAACTGGTAACCCAAAAATAAAAATATGGTTGTAAATGCATTTACCGGTCATTCTGATATTAATGCTCGCTATGGGAACACAGGATGGCCGGGCAGTGATAGTTGTACATTTCCATCACTCGTTGTGTTGATTTCATCATGTCCATTAGGTGATGTTTTTACACTATAGAATCATATTGCAAGTGCGCGCGCATTTGCAATATGTTTCAATGTGCATTTACCATATGAAATTTGACATGCTCAAAAATGCAAAATTGACTGGTCTGATGGACACAGGATGGCCGAGCAGTGATAGTTGTACATTTCCATCACTCGTTGTGTTGATTTCATCATGTCCATTAGGTGATGTTTTTTCACTATAGAATCATATTGCAAATGCACGTGCATTGTTGTGCAACTGGTAACCCAAAAATAAAAATATGGTTGTAAATGCATTTACCGGTCATTCTGATATTAATGCTCGCTATGGGAACACAGGATGGCCGGGCAGTGATAGTTGTACATTTCCATCACTCGTTGTGTTGATTTCATCATGTCCATTAGGTGATGTTTTTACACTATAGAATCATATTGCAAGTGCGCGCGCATTTGCAATATGTTTCAATGTGCATTTACCATATGAAATTTGACATGCTCAAAAATGCAAAATTGACTGGTCTGATGGACACAGGATGGCCGAGCAGTGATAGTTGTACATTTCCATCACTCGTTGTGTTGATTTCATCATGTCCATTAGGTGATGTTTTTCACTATAGAATCATATTGCAAATGCACGTGCATTGTTGTGCAACTGGTAACCCAAAAATAAAAATATGGTTGTAAATGCATTTACCGGTCATTCTGATATTAATGCTCGCTATGGGAACACAGGATGGCCGGGCAGTGATAGTTGTACATTTCCATCACTCGTTGTGTTGATTTCATCATGTCCATTAGGTGATGTTTTTACACTATAGAATCATATTGCAAGTGCGCGCGCATTTGCAATATGTTTCAATGTGCATTTACCATATGAAATTTGACATGCTCAAAAATGCAAAATTGACTGGTCTGATGGACACAGGATGGCCGAGCAGTGATAGTTGTACATTTCCATCACTCGTTGTGTTGATTTCATCATGTCCATTAGGTGATGTTTTTTCACTATAGAATCATATTGCAAATGCACGTGCATTGTTGTGCAACTGGTAACCCAAAAATAAAAATATGGTTGTAAATGCATTTACCGGTCATTCTGATATTAATGCTCGCTATGGGAACACAGGATGGCCGGGCAGTGATAGTTGTACATTTCCATCACTCGTTGTGTTGATTTCATCATGTCCATTAGGTGATGTTTTTACACTATAGAATCATATTGCAAGTGCGCGCGCATTTGCAATATGTTTCAATGTGCATTTACCATATGAAATTTGACATGCTCAAAAATGCAAAATTGACTGGTCTGATGGACACAGGATGGCCGAGCAGTGATAGTTGTACATTTCCATCACTCGTTGTGTTGATTTCATCATGTCCATTAGGTGATGTTTTTCACTATAGAATCATATTGCAAATGCACGTGCATTGTTGTGCAACTGGTAACCCAAAAATAAAAATATGGTTGTAAATGCATTTACCGGTCATTCTGATATTAATGCTCGCTATGGGAACACAGGATGGCCGGGCAGTGATAGTTGTACATTTCCATCACTCGTTGTGTTGATTTCATCATGTCCATTAGGTGATGTTTTTACACTATAGAATCATATTGCAAGTGCGCGCGCATTTGCAATATGTTTCAATGTGCATTTACCATATGAAATTTGACATGCTCAAAAATGCAAAATTGACTGGTCTGATGGACACAGGATGGCCGAGCAGTGATAGTTGTACATTTCCATCACTCGTTGTGTTGATTTCATCATGTCCATTAGGTGATGTTTTTTCACTATAGAATCATATTGCAAATGCACGTGCATTGTTGTGCAACTGGTAACCCAAAAATAAAAATATGGTTGTAAATGCATTTACCGGTCATTCTGATATTAATGCTCGCTATGGGAACACAGGATGGCCGGGCAGTGATAGTTGTACATTTCCATCACTCGTTGTGTTGATTTCATCATGTCCATTAGGTGATGTTTTTACACTATAGAATCATATTGCAAGTGCGCGCGCATTTGCAATATGTTTCAATGTGCATTTACCATATGAAATTTGACATGCTCAAAAATGCAAAATTGACTGGTCTGATGAACACAGGATGGCTGAGCAGTGATAGTTGTACATTTCCATCACTCGTTGTGTTGATTTCATCATGTCCATTTGTTTATGTTTTCTCACTTTTGCAAAGTCACTGTGCATTTGCAATATGGTTCAATGGGCAGGTACCATCACGAATTTGTCATGCTATAAAAATCCTGCAGGAATGTGAAATTGACTGGCCCGATGAACTCGGGATAGCTGGGCAGTGATTCTGGTTCATCTCCATGGCTCGTTAGGGTTGATTTCAGAATGTCACTTTTGGTGATGGTCCCTCTCCGTTTAAACATATTGCTAATGTACAAAAGTCAACTAGCAAGTCAGTGTCCACCAGTCAATTAGATGTCATTCTGACACCAAACTGATACCAATTGACACCAAACCCACTTTTTCCAACTCATTTAGAAGCCAACTATCACATATGTCAGAGCAGGCCCATAATTCACAGCGCCATTAGTTTAAAACATAATAAAAACGTAAAACACATAGTTACGTTCTAACTGCGGGTCCAGGTCAGACATTATGTGAAGGCCTATGTGAGGCGACCCCGAATCCCGAGTTTCGGCTCGATAGGTCCTTCGGTGCCCGAGTAAAACCCTAATTGGTGCTGAAAATCCACTTTTTTCCATGCCTTGCTATGGGGTCCTTGAATGAGCTATCGGACCGAAACGTTGGGGTCCGTCTCTATGGGCCGAGCCGGTTCCAATGCACCTAGTCTTGTGTCTCTGAGACTTTTCTAAATGTCGCCATTTTCGTAATGGTCAAAATGAATTGAAATCATTGCAAATGTACGAGGCTATTTCTCGGTCCGAGAACCTTCTAGAGCCACCTAACTCACCACGCACTATCGACCCGAGGTCTAGAACAGGTTTCTAAAGTTTCGGAACTCTAGGTCTGACGGTTCTTTTTTAGCTCGAACAAAGCTAACTATTGGAGGCACTGTCTGTCTCTACAAACCCCAATACGTCCCTCCTTCCAAGTTGTGTGTCTGTGTGATTTAGTTTTCCTTTGAAATTTTATGGGAAAAATGACTGATTTACAGTTCATGGGGTTGCCTAATCACACATATGAAGTTTTGGACAGATCTGACTTTTTAACCCCTCGAAACAGCCCCTGAGACACCAATTAAGGCACTTCCGGTTGGCACAGGAAGCTATAAGTCAACACATATCCTCACTGGGCTATGCTTTTACAGAATCCTGTGTTTTAAGTCCTTACGTTAAGAATTGACTGATTTACACAGGGTTGAATGCACTATGTCTATCAAACTGCAGGCAGGTAATGGAAAAACACTTTTAGGGTGATTTTAACCACTTCCGGTTGGTCCAGGAAGCTTAGAATCAACACAGGTAGACCTCATACTGGCCTGATGGACTGTCATCAAAGACAGGTTCATACGGCATTCATAACCCATATAGACTTCAGGTTGAATTTAGGGGTTCAGGCAATGTATTCCTATGGGGAGAGAAGTCAATGCAAACTCTTTGAAGTAAACACCTTCTTTTAACTATTAAGGGTTAATGCCACACGGTCAAGGTTAGGCTTGCACGGATCGGAAGGACCTTAGGAACGTACCTGAGGTCGAATTGTGCTTCTCACCCTAACGGTTCTCTCACTGTCACCCAAAAGCAAATGACGTTGTGGGGCAGGCTTCATTTTGGGCCTACTTTTCTAATGGTCGCTGCGCTCAGACCGAGCGAGCTACGGTCAAGCGGGATATCTCGTTGAACTCGGCACGGCCTAGAGATTATGTTTATGCCATTGCCTGCTCTCTGTGTCTTTGAGAACCGCACTTTTTCACTCCATCCTTGCTGTGTGTGCGTGTGAGAGCTTTTCTTTGACATCTGTTGGGAGAAATGACTAATTTACAGTTCATGAGGGTTACCTAGTCACACATATGAAGTTTTGAAAAGATCTGACCTTTTTAACCCTTGGAAACTGCCACTGTGACATCATTAAAGGCACTTCCGGTTGGCACAGGAAGCTATAAGTAAACCCATGTCTTGATTGACATAGAAACTTACAGAATCCTGAGTTTTAAGTCCTTACGTTAAGAATTGACTGATTTACACAGGGTTGAATGCACTATGTCTATCAAACTGCAGGCAGGTAATGGAAAAACACTTTTAGGGTGATTTTAACCACTTCCGGTTGGTCCAGGAAGCTTAGAATCAACACAGGTAGACCTCATACTGGCCTGATGGACTGTCATCAAAGACAGGTTCATACGGCATTCATAACCCATATAGACTTCAGGTTGAATTTAGGGGTTCAGGCAATGTATTCCTATGGGGAGAGAAGTCAATGCAAACTCTTTGAAGTAAACACCTTCTTTTAACTATTAAGGGTTAATGCCACACGGTCAAGGTTAGGCTTGCACGGATCGGAAGGACCTTAGGAACGTACCTGAGGTCGAATTGTGCTTCTCACCCTAACGGTTCTCTCACTGTCACCCAAAAGCAAATGACGTTGTGGGGCAGGCTTCATTTTGGGCCTACTTTTCTAATGGTCGCTGCGCTCAGACCGAGCGAGCTACGGTCAAGCGGGATATCTCGTTGAACTCGGCACGGCCTAGAGATTATGTTTATGCCATTGCCTGCTCTCTGTGTCTTTGAGAACCGCACTTTTTCACTCCAGCCTTGCTGTGTGTGCGTGTGAGAGCTTTTCTTTGACATCTGTTGGGAGAAATGACTGATTTACAGTTCATGAGGGTTACCTAGTCACACATAAGAAGTTTTGAAAAGATCTGACCTTTTTAACCCTTGGAAACTGCCACTGTGACACCATTAAAGGCACTTCCGGTTGGCACAGGAAGCTATAAGTAAACCCATGTCTTGATTGACATAGAAACTTACAGAATCCTGAGTTTTAAGTCTTTAAGTTAAGAATTGACTGATCTACGATCTACACAGGGTTGAATGTAGTCATTTTCACCTTTTGACGGTTATGTACATCAAAACACCTTTTGGGTCAATTTAACCATTTCCGGTTGCTTCAGGAAGCTTAGAATCGGCACAGGTAGACCTCATAGTGATCTGATGGACTGTCATAGAAGACAGGTTCATAAGGCATTCATAACCCACATAGGCTTCAGGTTGAATTTAGAGGTGCAGGCAATGTATTCCTATGGGGAGAGAAGTCAATGCAAACTCTTTGATGTAAACACCTTCTTTTAACTGTTAAGGGTTAATGCCACAGGGTCAAGGTTAGGCTTGCACGGATCGGGGGGACCTTAGGAACATACCTGAGGTCGAATTGTGCTTCTCACCCTAACAGTTCTCTCACTGTCACCCAAAAGCAAATGACATTGAGGGCCAGGCTTCCTTTTGCGCCTTTTTTTTCAAGGTCGCTGCACTCAGAGCGAGCTACGGTCAAGCGGGGCGTCTCGTTGAACTCTGCACAGCCTGGAGACTATGGTGATGCCATTTTTGTGTTGATTTCAGAATGCCATTTTGGTGATGGTCCCTCTCCGTTTAAACATATTGCTAATGTACAAAAGTCAACTAGCAAGTCAGTGTCCACCAGTCAATTAGATGTCATTCTGACACCAAACTGATACCAATTGACACCAAACCCACTTTTTCCAACTCATTTAGAAGCCAACTATCACATATGTCAGAGCAGGCCCATAATTCACAGCGCCATTAGTTTAAAACATAATAAAAACGTAAAACACATAGTTACGTTCTAGCTGCGGGTCCAGGTCAGACATTATGTGAAGGCCTATGTGAGGCGACCCCGAATCCCGAGTTTCGGCTCAATAGGTCCTTCGGTGCCCGAGTAAAACCCTAATTGGTGCTGAAAATCCACTTTTTTCCATGCCTTGCTATGGGGTCCTTGAATGAGCTATCGGACCGAAACGTTGGGGTCCGTCTCTATGGCCCGAGCCGGTTTCAATGCACCTAGTCTTGTGTCTCTGAGACTTTTCTAAATGTCGCCATTTTCGTAATGGTCAAAATGAATTGAAGTCATTGCAAATGTACGAGGCTATTTCTCGGTCCGAGAACCTTCTAGAGCCACCTAACTCACCACGCACTATCGACCCGAGGTCTAGAACAGGTTTCTAAAGTTTCGAACTCTAGGTCTGACGGTTCTTTTTAGCTCGAACAAAGCTAACTATTGGAGGCACTGTCTGTCTCTACAACCCCCAATACGTCCCTCCTTCCAAGTTGTGTGTCTGTGTGATTTAGTTTTCCTTTGAAATTTTATGGGAAAAATGACTGATTTACAGTTCATGGGGGTTGCCTAATCACACATATGAAGTTTTGGACAGATCTGACTTTTTAACCCCTCGAAACAGCCCCTGAGACACCAATTAAGGCACTTCCGGTTGTCACAGGAAGCTATAAGTCAACACATATCCTCACTGGGCTATGCTTTTACAGAATCCTGAGTTTTAAGTCCTTACGTTAAGAATTGACTGATTTACACAGGGTTGAATGCACTATGTCTATCAAACTGCAGGCAGGTAATGGAAAAACACTTTTAGGGTGATTTTAACCACTTCCGGTTGGTCCAGGAAGCTTAGAATCAACACAGGTAGACCTCATACTGGCCTGATGGACTGTTACCAAAGACAGGTTCATACGGCATTCATAACCCATATAGACTTCAGGTTGAATTTAGGGGTAAAGGCAATGTATTCCTATGGGGAGAGAAATCAATGCAAACTTTTTGAAGTAAACACCATCTTTTAACTATTAAGGGTTAATGCCACACTGTCAACGTTAGGCTTGCACGGATCGGAAGGACCTTAGGAACATACCTGAGGTCGAATTGTGCTTCTCACCCTAACGGTTCTCTCACTGTCACCCAAAAGCAAATGACGTTGTGGGGCAGGCTTCATTTTGGGGCTACTTTTCTAATGGTCGCTGCGCTCAGACCGAGCGAGCTACGGTCAAGCGGGATATCTCGTTGAACTCGGCACGGCCTAGACATTATGTTTATGCCATTGCCTGCTCTCTGTGTCTTTAAGAACCACACTTTTTCACTCCATCCTTGCTGTGTGTGCGTGTGAGAGCTTTTCTTTGACATCTGCTGGGAGAAATGACTGATTTACAGTTCATGAGGGTTACCTAGTCAAACATATGAAGTTTTGAAAAGATCTGACCTTTTTAACCCATGGAAACTGCCACTGTGACACCATTAAAGGCACTTCCGGTTGGCACAGGAAGCTATAAATAAACTCATATCATGATTGGGGTATGCCTTTACAGAATCCCGAGTTTTAAGTCTTTACGTTAAGAACTGAGTTATTTACGGAGGGTTTAGTGAGTGTGTGTTATTTCAGAAAATCATAGAAAATCACAGAAATCTCGCAGAGCTCCGCAGCACACTTTAAAAAGATTCGTAAGAACAACCTGCAACTGGATCTGTAACCGTTGAAAAAAAAAACACCTATCTGTGAACATCACCAAGGTGTCGTTGTACGATTTCTCTTAAATGACGATAGATAAATGGCTGGTTCTTTTTTTATTGACACCGGAGGCTCCTTGACTTTGACGTGAAGTGGAAAAAATAATTTCTCTCTTTTCATTTTGGACCTTTAATCCCAGATAAATGGCCATAACTCAAAAACCGTTGAGGCCTAGACGCCATCTTGTTCGGGGCCAACTGCCCATTATGCCGCCCTACGCTCACCGAGTTTCGGCTTCTAAATATTTTCAGTTTTCGAGATAAGGCCCCGTCGTGAATCGTGATGTTTTGTAGCAATAGCCATATGATTGCTTATGCCCTCTTGTGGGAATTTCCGGGACATGGGAAAAATGACATAAATCTTATTATTTTTGTAAACGGAAACCGAATGTCCGACAACGTTCATTTGATGACTTCCTGGTAGGTCCGGCCCTGCCGCTCGGCCCGACGCCGTCCGCGAATTTTACAAACGATTTCGGACGTCTAGTAAGGGACCGTACATTTGCAATATGGACTTTCTCACTAACCATACAGGTACTGCCGAATTCTTCCCTTAAGGTATGTAATTTTCTTGTTACTTTTTATTTTTTATTTTTTTACTTTAGTTTATTTTGTAAATATTTTCTTAACTCTATTTCTTGAACTGCATTGTTGGTTAAGGGCTTGTAAGTAAGCATTTCATGGGAAGGTCTACACCTGTTGTATTCGGCACGTGACTAATACAATTTGATTTGATGTATATCTTATGAAGGGCTTAGGAAGGCTTAATTAAGCCCTTAATGTTGTTTGTTTTAGGTGGGTCATTGTTGTACTATGGTGGGACCCCGTCCTGTAAAAACATACGTGTAAGGATATCTATGGCTGGCAGTGATTTTGTTTGCTTTCCTTCGCTCCACTATCGCGTGGGGCTGTTTTGCTAAAACTCAGTCGCACCTCTGTCTATAAGGTCCACAGGGTTCCAGGCCTGTCACACATTTATCTCCACACAGCTGTGCCTGTTTCCTCTAGTTTTTCCTCTGGTTTTTGGCACCTATGTTCAGTGTTTTCCTTGTCCTGCCACAGTTTTCACCCTGGCTGCAATATTCTGAGAGCCATTTGGCAGGTGACTCTGACCCTTCTGGGTAGAGAGACTAGAACTCTCTGGTGTCAATGTTCTTGTTGTTATTCATCCTTGTCATCATTAGTGTCTGTCTTTTTATCCCGTGTCTGATGGTTAGTCATGCTTTGTGGTGTTCATAACTAACATGATAAAATCTGAAAAAAGGTTTCAGAATATTATCTTCCCATTGAATTACTGTCTGGTTCCATTCGGCAGATTAGAGCTAGTTGATGAATGTAAATTGTCCAATTTGACATTCAAGTGAGAAGTAAATAAATCATTTCTAATGTCTTCTATTTTCTGTGTCACCTTAGTGCTGCTTTTGGAGTGTGACTGAGCACAAACTCACAGAAATACTTTCCAAGCCTTGATTATTAGATTGCCGGGCAACCAGGCTACGAGGATATCTAAAGTTATGCTAAATCCTATATAATTGATTATGTAGTACAACAAAGTTACTTTAAGATGATTTGGACATGAAGTGTAGAAAATGCTAATATAGGAGAGATTGACTTGCATTGCATTTGTGCCACAAAAGCTAAAAAGTTTACATTTGGAGACAGTGGCTAGGTAAACTAAAAGCATGGATTGCTGTCTTACCATGTCCATAGACTGCTTACAGGGTAAGGAAACCAATATGTCATGTTTTAATGTGGAACACTATCCCTTTAAGAGGGTGTTTAAGTTTCAAGTTTTAATGTCACACGTACAGTGAATTGCCTTTCTTGCAAACTCAAAACCCAACAATGCAATAATCAATAACAATGTAATACTAGAAAAAAACACACGAGAAATAAGAATTAGAAATATGAAATACGCAATTAAGTAAGCATACTATATAAAGGAAATGTTTAAAAAGTCCATTCCAATACCATATTTACATGTGCAGGGATACTGGAGTGATGGAGGTAGGTATGTGTAAGGGGACTAGGCAACAGGATATAAGAACAGAGTAGTAGCAGCTTGTATGTGAGTGGATGTGTAGAGTCAGTATAAATGTATGTGCATATTATGTGTGAGTGAGCAAATTATGGAATCAGTGTTTGTGTGTGTGTTGGAGTGACAGTGTGTGTAAGTGTGTAGGGTCAGGTTAACTCAGTCTGTGTGGCTATTTTGTTAGCTATTTATCAGTTGTATTGCTTGGGGATACAAGCTGTTCAAGAGCCTGTTGGTGTCAGACTTGATACACCGGTACCTCTTGCCATGCGGCAGCAGAGAAAATCTATGGCCTGGGTGGTTGGAGTCTTTGATTTTCCAGGCCTTCTTTTCACACCGACTGATATAGATGTCCTGGATGGCAGGGAGCTCGGCCCCAGTGATTTACTGGACTGTCCCCACAACCCTCTGTAGCGCAATGCCATCAAGGGCAGTGTTATTGCCTTACTAAGCAGTGATGCAGCCAGTCAACATGCTCTTAATGGTACGACTGTAGAACCTTTCGCCAAACTTCACGCCTTCTTCCCGACTGTGCGTGTGTGTTTGAACCATTTTAAGTCTAGTGATTTGGACACCGAGGAACTTGAAGCTGTCTACCTGCTCCGCTGCCGCCCTGTGGATGGGGACGTGCTCGCCCCCCGTTTCCTCTAGTCAACAATCAGGTCCTTGGTCTTGCTGACGTTGAGGGAGAGGTTGTTGCTCTGGCACCGCACTGCCAGGTCACTGACCTCCTCCCTGTATGCTGACTCAGGCCTATCACTTCGTGTCGTCAGAGAACTTGGTAATGGTGTTGGAGTCGTGCATAGCCACACAGTTGTGGGTGAACAGGGAGTGCAGGAGGGAACTAAGCGCACCCCCCTGTGGGGCCTCTGTGTTAAGGGTCAGCGTGGCGGAGGTGATGCTGCCTACCCTCACGAGCTAGGGTCGGCCCATCAGGAAGTCCAGGATCCAGTTGCAAAGGGTCCTAAGCTTGGTGATGAGCTTGGAGGGGTTTTGAACGATGAGCTATAGTCAAATGAACAGCATTCTCATGCAGGTATTACTCTTATCTAGGTGGGTGAGGGCAGTGTGGAGAGCAATTGAGATTGCATCATCTATGGATCTGTTGGGGTGGTATACACATTGGAGTGGGTCTAGGGGGGATGGGATGGTGGAGTTAATGTATGCCATAACCAGCCTCTCAAAGCACTTCATGATTACAGAAGTGAGTGCTTCAGGGTGGTAGTCATTGTGTTTATGTGTTCTGTGCAGAGTATGGAGGCCTGGGTCTGGACTTCAGCTACAGTATAGCCGTGTCAGAGGAGCTGGGTAACATCCACTGTGGAGGCATCCCCATGGCCATCGGAGTCCAGACTGATATGGCCACACCTGCCCTGGCCAGGTAATGTATATGCACCCATCTGGCCCATAGACATGTTATTTTCATTATGAGCCAATCAAGCAAGTCATTTGATTCTTATTTTGTATAATATTTTAATAGAGGAAAGTAAAAACATACAATCAATTGCACAATCACATAGCTTTTTCCCTTTGGACCCCCCTCCCCTTTGTCTCCCACCCCACCCTTCCCAATGTAATTTTATTTCTAAACTGCATAAATTAGTCTCTGATTCCCACTGACACACACACACACACACAAGAAACATTTGTAAAGTCAAGCTTTTTTGAAGACTTGGAGACAACCCACTCTTCTGACATCTCCGCTTCAATATGCACACCAACAAACCAAAACTAGGACTTAGTGACTTCTACAAGTAATACTTGACAGATGTTTAAATACTTCAGAATATATCGTGTTGATGATGAGTCAAGCTGCTGTATGTATGCTATTCATTATACATAGCAAAATAAGTGCAAGGTTTTGGCAACTAAGCCCTTTTTCTACTTGCCCAGGGTCAGATGAATTCCATTGTTATGTTTCTATGTGCAGTTTGAAAGAAGCTAACTAGCGTTAGCTCAATGACTGGGAGTCTAACAGAGCAGTTACTTGATCAGCTCTTTAACCACATTGTCTCTGTGTGTTGTGACACTGTGCTAAATGGCATATACTGTAGGTTTGGCTCTACAGAGCTGAAGAAGGAGTTTCTGCTGCCCTCCATAATGGGAGACAAAGTGGCCTGTCTGGGAGTGAGTGAAGTCGGAGCCGGCTCAGATGTTGCTAGTACGTTGCCTTCATTTAGTATCCCACCAGTATTTTATTATAGCCTAACTTCTTCTCATCCCTAAAGCAGATTCTCAGTAAACACTCAACCAATCTGGGACGGAAAAGGAGGCTCAATATATTTCTAATGCGGGAGGACATCAGAGCACCAGCATGATTAAAACACTCTTAATGGCAAATGATAGCATGAAAATAACAAATATATATACATATATTTTCTCCCTTGTTTCATCTTGTTCAAAGCAGGAAGAAAAAGCATGCTTATCTGTGCACCTACACTGATTTGGAGAATAAAGAATGATTTCTGTTCTGTTTAGAGTAATATCACCACAGGCTCTAATCGGGCACCAATCGATTGTTAATCTATACTAGGGTTCCCCAACTGGCGGGCACGCGTGTGATTTCATTTGTCCCCCCAAGTTTATTGAGCATGAAAAATATATATATATATTTGTTTTATTGTTGGACAAAGAAGAAACACCAGCAATTTGGTTCCAAGTGCAATTAATTTTGGAAATCTGTTCCAAAGTATTCCCACGCAAAATAGAGAGAGACTTTTAGTATTGTAGTGTATGTGGACACCTGCACGTCAAACATCTCATTCCAAAATCATGGGCATTAATATAGAGTTGGCCCCCCCTTTGCTGCTGTAACAGCCTCCACTCTTCTGGGAAGGCTTTCCACTAGATGTTGGAACATTGCTGCGGGGACTTGCTTCCATTCAGCTGCAAGAGCATTAGTGAGGTCGAGCACTGATGTTGGGCGATTAGGCCTGACTCGCGGTCGGCGTTCCAATTCATCCCATGGGTGTTGAGGTCAGGGCTCTGTTCAGGCCCGTCAAGTTCTTCAACTACGATCTCAACAAACCATTTCTGTATGGACCTCGCTTTGTGCCTGGGGGCATTGTCATGCTGAAACAGGAAAGTGCCTTCCCCAAACTGTTGCCACAAAGTTGGAAGCACAGAATCATCTAGAATGTCATTGTATGCTATAGAGTTAACATTTCCCTTCACTGGAATTAAGGGGCCTAGCCTGAACCATGAAAAACAGCCTCAGATCATTATTCCTCCTCCACCAAACTTTACAGTTGGCACTATGCATTGGGGCAGGTAGCCTGGCAAATTGTCAAACCCAGATTTGTCTGTCGGACTGCCAAATAGGGGAAGCGTGATTCATCCCTCCAGAGAACACGTTTCCACTGCGCCAGAGTCCAATGGCGGCGAGCTTTACACCGCTCCAACCGACGCTTGGCATTGCGCATGGTGATCTTAGGCTTGTGTGCGGCTGCTCAACCATGGAAACCCATTTAATGATGCTCCTGACGAACAGTTCTTATGCTGACATTGCCTCCAGAGGCAGTTTGGAACTCAGTAGTAAGTATTGCAACAGCAGTTAAAGTGGTCAGGGGAAGCTCTAGCAGGGCAGAAATTTGACAAACTGACTTGTTGGAAAGGTGGCATCCTGTGACGATGCCACATTACAAATCACTGAGCTCTTCAGTAAGGCCATTCTACTGCCAATGTTTGTCTATGGAGATTGCATGGCTGTGTGCTTGACTTTATACACCTGTCAGCAACAGGTGTGGCTGAAGTAGCGAATCCACTAATTTGAAGGGGTGTCCACATACTTTTGTGCATATATAGTGTATATGTGATCATATACAAATGTAAGCAGGGTTTGAAATGTTTTAGTCAAATATTAAATATGTTTGGGCTTCTTTCTGTCAATTTGCAGTATACAAAATATTTGTAATTATATTCTGGCACGCTGACCATCCCCTCAAGAAGAAATCTTCCCGCGGTTGAATCTATATTGAACAAACATATAAATGCAACATACAACAATTTCAACCATTTTACTGAGTTACAGTTCATATGAGGAAATCAGTCAATTGAAAACATTCATTAGGCCCTAATCTATGGATTTCACATGACTGAGCAAGTGCACAGCCATGGGTGTGTCTGAGAGGGCATAGGCCCACCCACTGGAGAGCCAGGCCCAGCCAATCAGAATGTGTTTTTCCCCACAAAAGGGCTTTATTACAGACAGACAGAAATACTTCTCAGTTTCATCAGCTGTCCGAGTGGCTGGTCTCAGATGATCCTGCAGGTGAAGAATCCGATGTGGAGGTCCTGGGCTTGCATGGCTACACGTGGTCTGCGGTTGTGAGGCCGGTTAGGCGTACTGCCAAATTC
Source organism: Oncorhynchus keta (assembly GCF_023373465.1). Lineage (NCBI taxonomy): Eukaryota > Metazoa > Chordata > Actinopteri > Salmoniformes > Salmonidae > Oncorhynchus > Oncorhynchus keta. The sequence goes on along the minus strand of NC_068440.1, from coordinate 30,336,502 downwards.
TCTAAAATGATGTTGGAGGCAGCTTATGGTAGAGAAATTAACATTCAATTCTCTGGCAACAACTCTGGTGGACATTCCTGCAGTCCTGCCAATTGCGTGTTCCCTCAAAATGTAGACATCTGTGGCATTGTGTTGTGTGACAAAACTGCACATTTTAGTGTGTCCTTTTATTGTACCCAGCACAAGGTACATCTGTGTAATGATCATGCTGTTTAATCAGCTTCTTGATATGCCACACCGGGCCGTTGGATGGATTATCTTGGCAAAGGAGAAATGCTCACTTAGAGGGATGTAAACAAACTTGCGCACAACATTTGAGATAAATACCCGCTTTGTGTGTTTGGAACATTTCTGGATATTTTTTATACTATAGATCTGTCCTCATGGAAATTGTATCTCTTAACTACAGTAGTGTTCCCCATAGTGTGATTCCTTTTGGGCTGTTTGTGAAGACAGGAGTGGGCCACAGTTGTTTGGAAAAGGTTGTTCTATAGAACAAGTCATATTTTTTTTCTCTCTCAGCCATCAAGACGAACGCGGTGCGTGAAGGGGATGAGTATGTGGTGAACGGTGGTAAGATGTGGACCACTAACGGCACCCAGGCTGACTGGATGTGTCTCCTGGCCAACACCAGTGACGGTCCGTCTCACAAGAACAAGTCCCTCATCTGTCTGCCTATGAACTCTCCTGGTGAGACACAATTATATATACTTAGTCTACAAAAACTCTCCAATTGTCAATAGCTTCATCTCCAGTTATTGACCTTATGTTCTGAAATTGAAAGCGGGCTATTGTTGAGGGCGAAATCCTCATTTGAGATTCTGTTAGAATTTGTGCTAAGCTCCCATTTTAAGGTTAAGTGCCTTGCTCAAGGGCACATCGACTTTTCGACCAAAGCGGCCTTTCTGTTACTGGCCGAATGCTCTTAACCGCTAGTCTACCTGCTGCTCTCCATCTCACATCGATACATGCATTGAGCCGATCTCAAGTTGGGATCTATCAAGTATAGATGATTACATTTATATTCACATTTTAGTAATACCTCTGATTACTCACAACATTTTCAGTGTTCTGTGCAGAAGCCAATGTCCAAGATCAAGGGATTATTATAATCTCCAGACTGTTAAAATTTGTTAAGACTCCAGTAGGGAGCTACCGGATGGCCTCTGGTATCCCAGCCAAGACACACATGATGACGCCTCTCTTTGCTGTCCCTCACAGGGGTTCACATCGCCCGCAAGATCGACAAGATGGGGATGTGGTCTTCTGACACAGCAGAGGTCTTCTTCGATGACGTGCGCGTGCCTTGCAAGAACCTCATTGGTCAGGAGGGGATGGGCTTCACTTATCAAATGCTTCAATTCCAGGAAGAGAGACTTTGGGCATGTGGCAACAGTAAGCACACCTCTCCTATTCCGTCCTGTTCCCTTCCTCTCTCCCTCGCCCAAAGAATTTCTGTAGCTCAAAGACCTGAAACACATTTTGTTTTTTTATCATGAGTCATTCAAAGGGGTTTCTGCATGTCAGCCAGTGTAAATAAAAGGTCTTTAGCAAATAAATAAGATGGAATATCTCATTGATGGTGACGGGAAGTTCTTGAAAGCTTCCTGCTTGTTATATCCCAGTTAATTTAGTCTGGGCTTGATAACAGTCAGTCTGAGTAGGTTGTTAGCCTTTTTGGTATTTTTGTTGTTGTATTTTATTAGAATCCCCATTAGCTGTTGCAAAAGCAGCAGCTACTCTTCCTGGGGTCGTCACACAAACACACACACACAGATACACATACCCACACTGATGAATCACTATATGACTCCATCAACTTGTATCATCCATCCACTTCCAAGTTAAACTAGTGATACCCTTTGAGGTGCAAAAAAAAGGACATGAACTTCCCCACACAGTAAATAGTTCACAGCCCCTGCCCATTCCACCCTCTGTAACACAAACGACAAGCAGCATCTACAGTGCCTTGCGAAAGTATTCGGCCCCCTTGAACTTTGCGACCTTTTGCCACATTTCAGGCTTCAAACATAAAGATATAAAACTGTATTTTTTTGTGAAGAATCAACAACAAGTGGGACACAATCATGAAGTGGAAGGACATTTATTGGATATTTCAAACTTTTTTAACAAATCAAAAACTGAAAAATTGGGCATGCAAAATTATTCAGCCCCCTTAAGTTAATACTTTGTAGCGCCACCTTTTGCTGCGATTACAGCTGTAAGTCGCTTGGGGTATGTCTCTATCAGTTTTGCACATCGAGAGACTGAAATGTTTTCCCATTCCTCCTTGCAAAACAGCTTGAGCTCAGTGAGGTTGGATGGAGAGCATTTGTGAACAGCAGTTTTCAGTTCTTTCCACAGATTCTCGATTGGATTCAGGTCTGGACTTTGACTTGGCCATTCTAACACCTGGATATGTTTATTTTTTAACCATTCCATTGTAGATTTTGCTTTATGTTTTGGATCATTGTCTTGTTGGAAGACAAATCTCCGTTCCAGTCTCAGGTCTTTTGCAGACTCCATCAGGTTTTCTTCCAGAATGGTCCTGTATTTGGCTCCATCCATCTCCCCATCAATTTTAACCATCTTCCCTGTCCCTGCTGAAGAAAAGCAGGCCCAAACCATGATGCTGCCACCACCATGTTTGACAGTGGGGATGGTGTGTTCAGGGTGATGCGCTGTGTTGCTTTTACGCCAAACATAACGTTTTGCATTGTTGCCAAAAAGTTCAATTTTGGTTTCATCTGACCAGAGCACCTTCTTCCACATGTTTGGTGTGTCTCCCAGGTGGCTTGTGGCAAACTTTAAACTACACTTTTTATGGATATCTTTAAGAAAGGGCTTTCTTCTTGCCACTCTTCCATAAAGGCCAGATTTGTGCAATATACGACTGATTGTTGTCCTATGGACAGAGTCTCCCACGACAGCTGTAGATCTCTGCAGTTCATCCAGAGTGATCATGGGCCTCTTGGCTGCATCTCTGATCAGTCTTCTCCTTGTATGAGCTGAAAGTTTAGAGGGACGGCCAGGTCTTGGTAGATTTGCAGTGGTCTGATACTCCTTCCATTTCAATATTATTGCTTGCACAGTGCTCCTTGGGATGTTTAAAGCTTGGGAAATCTTTTTGTATCCAAATCCGGCTTTAAACTTCATCACAACAGTATCTCAGACCTGCCTGGTGTGTTCCTTGTTCTTCATGATGCTCTGCGCTTTTAACGGACCTCTGAGACTATCACAGTGCAGGTGCATTTATACGGAGACTTGATTACACACAGGTGGATTGTATTTATCATCATTAGTCATTTAGGTCAACATTGGATCATTCAGAGATCCTCACTGAACTTCTGGAGAGAGTTTGCTGCACTGAAAGTAAAGGGGCTGAATAATTTTGCACGCCCAATTTTTCAGTTTTTGATTTGTTAAAAAAGTTTGAAATATCCAATAAATGTCGTTCCACTTCATGATTATGTCCCACTTGTTGTTGATTCTTCACAAAAAAATAGTTTTATATCTTTATGTTTGAAGCCTGAAATGTGGCAAAAGGTCGCAAAGTTCAAGGGGGCCGAATACTTTCGCAAGGCACTGTATATAGAGCCATTTAATAATAACATGAAAAAGTTGCACGTGCAGTTTGGAATCAGAAAGCTCTTTGTTAACGTAGCAGTGGATACGATCACACACAACTTCAAATGCAGCTCATGCAAGTAAACAAACACATATTCAGATGGTCATCTCAGATGTTATCATAGATTGATTACCTAGCAAGCCAGCCAGCCAAGGTAAAATATCACAAATAGAGCTAGATAAAGCCAGAAGAATAATATACTTGTGTCAGTCTTGCATGTTTTCGTGGTCATCACTCACTCACTGTTGAGTTTGTCAAGGTCCAGACTTTAGCGTTAGCTATCCTGCTACTACAGAGCTTGTTGGTATGGGGTTGCGTAGTTACACATAACTCGAACTTGACGTTTGCTTTTAAACAAAATAATTCTCTATACTACCGTTTATTTCCCCTTCAGTTCTAACCATGATGGACAACATCATCCAGGAGACCATTCAGTACACCAGACAGAGGAAGATCTTCAAGATGCCTGTTCTCTACCACCAGTCAGTCCACTTCAGACTGGCTGAGCTGGAGACAGAGATCGAGCTGCTGCGTTCCCTCCTCCATCGCTCCACAGGTGGGTCTACTCAAGATAAGATCATGTCTGCATCCCAAATGTCACTCCATTCCCTATGTGGTGCATTACTTTTCACCAGGGCACAAAGAGCAATGGTCAATGTAGTGCACTACATAGGGAATATGGTGCTAATTTGTACTAACACCTGTACTGATTTCTATGGGGAAATGTTGTTTGCAGTTTTTTATTTTTTTAATATTTTTTTTTTCACCTTTATTTAACCAGGTAGGCTAGTTGAGAACAAGTTCTCATTTGCAACTGCGACCTGGCCAAGATAAAGCATAGCAGTGTGCGCAGACAACACAGAGTTACACATGGAGTAAACGATTAACAAGTCAATAACACAATAGGAAGAAAAAAAAAGTGAGTCTATATACATTGTGTGCAAAAGGCATGAGGTAGGCGAATAATTACAATTTTGCAGATTAACACTGGAGTGATAAATGATCAGATGGTCATGTACAGGTAGAGATATTGGTGTGCAAAAGAGCAGAAAAGTAAATAAATAAAAACAGTATGGGGATGAGAGGTAAAAATGGGTGGGCTATTTGCCGATAGACTATGTACAGCTGCAGCGATCGGTTAGCTGCTCAGATAGCAGATGTTTGAAGTTGGTGAGGGAGATAAAAGTCTCCAACTTCATCAATTTTTGCAATTCGTTCCAGTCACAGGCAGCAGAGCACTGGAACGAAAGGCGGCCAAATGAGGTGTTGGCTTTAGGGATGATCAGTGAGATACACCTGCTGGAGCGCGTGCTACGGATGGGTGTTGCCATCGTGACCAGTGAACTGAGATAAGGCGGAGCTTTACCTAGCATGAACTTGTAGAGGACCTGGAGCCAGTGGGTCTGGCGACGAATATGTAGCAAGGGCCAGCCGACTAGAGCGTACAAGTCGCAGTGGTGGGTAGTATAAGGTGCTTTAGTGACAAAACTGATGGCACTGTGATAAACTGCATCCAGTTTGCTGAGTAGAGTGTTGGAAGCAATTTTGTAGATGACATCGCCGAAGTCGAGGATCGGTAGGATAGTCAGTTTTACTAGGGTAAGTTTGGCGGCGTGAGTGAAGGAAGCTTTGTTGCGGAATAGAAAGCCGACTCTTGATTTGATTTTCGATTAGAGATGTTTGATATAAGTCTGGAAGGAGAGTTTACAGTCTAGCCAGACACCTAGGTACTTATAGATGTCCACATATTCAAGGTTGGAACCATCCAGGGTGGTGATGCTGGTCAGGGGTGCGGGTGCAGGCAGCGAACGGTTAAAAGCATGCATTTGGTTTTACTAGCGTTTAAGAGCAGTTGGAGACCACGGAAGGAGTGTTGTATGGCATTGAAGCTCGTTTGGAGGTTACATTACATTTACATTTAAGTCATTTAGCAGACGCTCTTATCCAGAGCGACTTACAAATTGGTGCATTCACCTTATGACATCCAGTAGAACAGTCACTTTACAATAGTGCATCTAAATCTTAAAGGGGGGGGGGGTGAGAAGGATTACTTATCCTATCCTAGGTATTCCTTAAAGAGGTAGGGTTTCAGGTGTCTCCGGAAGGTGGTGATTGACTCCGCTGTCCTGGCGTCGTGAGGGAGTTTGTTCCACCATTGGGGGGCCAGAGCAGCGAACAGTTTTAGATAGGTTAGATAGCACAGTGTTTGGACGGGCCGGAAGTATATAGAATGGTGTCGTCTGCGTAGAGGTGGATCAGGGAATCGCCCGCAGCAAGAGCAACATCATTGATATATACAGAAAAAGAGTCGGCCCGAGGATTGAACCCTGTGGCACCCCCATAGAGACTTCCAGAGGACCGGACAGCATGCCCTCCGATTTGACACACTGAACTCTGTCTGCAAAGTAATTGGTGAACCAGGCAAGGCAGTCATCCGAAAAACCGAGGCTACCGAGTCTGCCGATAAGAATATGGTGATTGACCGAGTCGAAAGCCTTGGCAAGGTCGATGAAGACGGCTGCACAGTACTGTCTTTTATCGATGGCGGTTATGATATCGTTTAGTACCTTGAGCGTGGCTGAGGTGCACCCGTGACGGCTCGGAAACCAGATTGCACAGCGGAGAAGGTACGGTGGGATTCGAGATGGTCAGTGACCTGTTTGTTGACTTGGCTTTCGAAGACCTTAGATAGGCAGGGCAGGATGGATATAGGTCTGTAACAGTTTGGGTCCAGGGTGTCTCCCCCTTTTGAAGAGGGGTATGATTGCGGCAGCTTTCCAGTCCTTGGGGATCTCAGACGATATGAAAGAGAGGTTGAGCAGGCTGGTAAATAGGGGTTGCGACAATGGCGGCGGATAGTTTCAGAAATAGAGGGTCCAGATTGTCAAGCCCAGCTGATTTGTACGGGTCCAGGTTTTGCAGCTCTTTCAGAACATCTGCTATCTGGATTTGGGTAAAGGAGAACCTGGAGAGGCTTGGGCGAGTAGCTGCGGGGGGGGGGCGGAGCTGTTGGCCGAGGTTGGAGTAGCCATGCGGAAGGCATGGCCAGCCGTTGAGAAATGCTTGTTGAAGTTTTCGATAATCATGGATTTATCGGTGGTGACCGTGTTACCTAGCCTCAGTGCAGTGGGCAGCTGGGAGGAGGTGCTCTTGTTCTCCATGGACTTCACAGTGTCCCAGAACTTTTTGGAGTTGGAGCTACAGGATGCAAACTTCTGCCTGAAGAAGCTGGCCTTAGCTTTCCTGACTGACTGCGTGTATTGGTTCCTGACTTCCCTGAACAGTTGCATATAGCGGGGACTGTTCGATGCTATTGCAGTCTGCCACAGGATGTTTTTGTGCTGGTCGAGGGCAGTCAGGTCTGGTGTGAACCAAGGGCTATATCTGTTCTTAGTTCTGCATTTTTTTTTAACAGAGCATGCTTATTTATCTAAAATGGTGAGGAAGTTACTTTTAAAGAATGACCAGGCATCCTCAACTGACGGGATGAGGTCAATGTCCTTCCAGGATACCCGGGCCAGGTCGATTAGAAAGGCCTGCTCACAGAAGTGTTTTAGGGAGCGTTTGACAGTGATGAGGGGTGGTCGTTTGACTGCGGCTCCGTAGCGGATACAGGCAATGAGGCAGTGATCGCTGAGATCCTGGTTGAAGACAGCGGAGGTGTATTTGGAGGGCCAGTTGGTCAGGATGACGTCTATGAGGGTGCCCTTGTTTACAGATTTAGGGTTGTACCTGGTGGGTTCCTTGATGATTTGTGTGAGATTGAGGGCATCTAGCTTAGATTGTAGGACCAGTTTAGGTCACCTAACAGAACAAACTGAAGCTAGATGGGGGGCAATCAATTCACAAATGGTGTCCAGGGCACAGCTGGGTGCTGAGGGGGGTCGGTAGCAGGCGGCAACAGTGAGAGACTTATTTCTGGAGAGAGTAATTTTCAAGATTAGTAGTTCGAACTGTTTGGGTATGGACCTGAAAAGTATGACATTACTTTGCAGGCTATCTCTGCAGTAGACTGCAACTCCTCCCCCTTTGGCAGTTCTATCTTGACGGAAGATGTTATAGTTGGGTATGGAAATCTCTGAATTTTTGGTGGCCTTCCTGAGCCAGGATTCAGACACGGCAAGGACATCAGGGTTAGCAGAGTGTGCTAAAGCAGTGAGTAAAACAAACTTAAGGAGGAGGCTTCTGATGTTGACATGCATGAAACCAAGGCTTTTTCGATCACAGATCGCCTGGGTTTACCTCCACATCACCCGCGGAACAGAGGAGGAGTAGTATGAGGGTGCGGCTAAAGGCTATCAAAACTGGTCGCCGAGAGCGTTGGCCTTGTGGATACATTAAAGACATCAAACATAAACACTGGAAATAAGACAGATAGCAACCAGATATGTGTTAGGGAAGCTACTCTGAAAATACAGTTTACCGTGCTATCAATTACTTCACACTGGAAGAAGTAAAGCTAAACTAAAACTACCCTTAAGAAAAATATAGTTTACTTAACTTAAGGTATTTAGAATAAGTAGTTCACGACATACTTTGTGACAAATAATCATATATTTATATATATGAAATATAATTGACTACAAATTGCAAGAACAGCTCACTTTGGAGTCAGATGTTAACAGAATGTTTCAAGTGTGAATTGGGAAGGTCTGATGCCAGAAAAAGAAAGGACATTTTTGCCTACTGTTCCCATTTTTTCTATTATTTTGGCAGAAACAGTAGTGTGTAATTCCAGTAGTTAGCTGCAACGCTGCATGGCAAAAAAAAGTAACTAACACTAAAAACAATACGAAGATTAGACTTTAGAACTAGCTACTGCAAAATGTAGTTAAGTTACTAGTTAAACTACATGTAGTTCACTACTCTCCAACACTGCCAGATAAATACAATCAGTTATGTGCAGCCTATGTACGATTCATAATAATAAGCTGTAAACTTTCAAATCTAGGCCAGTAACACAACACATCATCTAATAATGGTCATTGTCAGGAGACTGGACACATCTGGCTGTTGGCTGGGTTCCATGGCCTTTGAGGGGTTTTAACTAATGCTCAACCACTTTACCAGACAGTAGCTTCAATGCACTAGTGCAGCTGTTAATTGCTTCATTAGATAGGGACTAGAGGCATCTGTTTGGCACAAATAGACACTGTCCACGTCCCAATTCTCCCATTCCCTCCTCTGAACTGATCTGACATTAAAGATCAATGACAATAATATCAGTAAGTAATATCAGTTTAGGACTTGAGTGAAACACGTCCTAAATCTTGGCATCAACCTCTTCCCTGTCTCCCATTTCCAGCTCTGTACATCAAGGGCAACGATGTGACTAAGCTGGCGTCCATGGCTAAGCTGAAGGCAGGCCGTCTATCCAGGGAGGTGGGGGACAGCTGCCTGCAGTACTGGGGAGGGATGGGCTTCACCAGCGATGTCCTGGTCAGCAGGTTTTACAGGTGAGTGGAGAAGAAGAAACTCCTAAAAGGAGGTTCAGGTCAGCAGCTTAGTTCCTTTCAATGATGTTTATTGCAGATGTGTTTTGGAGCAAGCTCCTTCGTTAAAGCACTGAATAAACTCTGCGACACATTGTGAAGGTTACAAGTTCTGCTTATAAACTTGTCATAAACATTACTAAATATTTAATTTGCTAACTATTCATGAACTTTATATAATGTATATTTTATCATTCATTCATATATTTATTAATGTATAAAATATACTTAACAAAAATATAAACGCAACATGCAACAATTACAAAGATTTTACTGAGTTACAGTTCATATAATGAAATCAGTCAATTGAAATAAATCCATTAGGCCCTAATCTATGGATTTCATATGACTGGGAATACAGATATGCATCTGTTGGTCACAGATACCTTCTTTTTTTTTTAAGGTAGGGGTGTTGATCAGAAAAACAGTCAGTATCTGCTGTGACCACCGTTTTCCTCATGCAGCGCGACACATCTCCTTCACATAGAGTTGATCAGGCTGTTGATTGTGGAATGTTGTCCCACTCCTCTTAAATGGCTGTGCGAAGTTGCTGGATATTGGTGGGAACTGGAACGCACTATTGTACACGTCGTTCCAGAGCATCCCAAACATGCTTAATGAATGACATGTCTGGTGAATATACAGGCAATGGAAGAACTGGGACATTTTCAGCTTCCAGTAATTGTGTACAGATCCTTGCGACATGGGGACGTGCATTATCATGCTGAAACATGAGGTGATGGGGGCAGATGAATGGCATGACAACGGGCCTCAGGATCTAATCACAGTATCTCTGTGCATTCAAATTGCCATTGATAAAATGCAATTGTGTTCGTTGTCCGTAGCTTAGGACCTTCCCATGCCATAACCACACAGCCATTCTGTTTACAACGTTGACATCAGCAAACCGCTCATCCACACAACACCATACACGTGGTCTGCATTTGTGAGGCCTGTTGAACGTACTGCGGCTTATGGTAGAGAAATGAACATTAAATGATATGGCAACAACTCTGGTGGACATTCCTGCAGTCAGCATGCCAACTGCATGCTCCCTCAAAACGTGAGACATCTGTGGCATTGTGTTGTGACAAAACTGCACATTTTAGTGGCCTTTTATTGTTCCCAGCACAAGGTGCAACTGTAATGATCATGCTGTTTAATCAGCTTCTTGATATGGCACACCTGTCAGGTGGACAGATTATCTTTGCAAAGGAGAAATGCTCACTAACAGGGATGTAAACAAATTCGTGCACAAAATTTGAAAGAAATAAGCTTTTTGTGCGTATGGAACATTTCTGGGATCTTTTATTTTAGCTCATGAAACACCGGACCAACACTTTACATGTTGCGTTTATAGTTTTGTTTAGTGTATTATAAGGAGATGTGCAAATAAAGTATTAGCAAACTCAAAAGGAGTTTATTTAACCCACTGGTATATATGCTGTCCTTTCACTGATCAGATGATGCCATTCTTACAGTAGTAGTACACTAATCAACCACGGTTGCTACTACTAATTACAGTGACACCCAGTGGCGTGGCAAATGAAGACATTAGATGGTCTGCATCCCAAATGGCTCCCTATTAGTCCACTACTCTGGCCAGAGCCTGATGGGCCCTGGTTAAAAGTAGTGGACTATATAGGGAATAGGGTGCTATTTGAGACATATTATGATCTGGCATCTGGGGGTCAAAGGGCAGGTCTTAATGCCACTATGGGTCAGTTAAAAGGTCTCTGTTTCATCACATCCACAGAACCTTGCTATATACAGTGCCTTGCGAAAGTATTCGGCCCCCTTGAACTTTGCGACCTTTTGCCACATTTCAGGCTTCAAACATAAAGATATAAAACTGTATTTTTTTTGTGAAGAATCAACAACAAATGGGACACAATCATGAAGTGGACCGACATTTATTGGATATTTCAAACTTTTTTAACAAATCAAAAACTGAAAAATTGGGCGTGCAAAATTATTCAGCCCCTTTACTTTCAGTGCAGCAAACTCTCTCCAGAAGTTCAGTGAGGATCTCTGAATGATCCAATGTTGACCTAAATGACTAATGATGATAAATACAATCCACCTGTGTGTAATCAAGTCTACGTATAAATGCACCTGCACTGTGATAGTCTCAGAGGTCCGTTAAAAGCGCAGAGAGCATCATGAAGAACAAGGAACACACCAGGCAGGTCCGAGATACTGTTGTGAAGAACTTTAAAGCCGGATTTGGATACAAAAAGATTTCCCAAGCTTTAAACATCCCAAGGAGCACTGTGCAAGCAATAATATTAAAGTGCAAGGAGTATCAGACCACTGCAAATCTACCAAGACCTGGCCGTCCCTCTAAACTTTCAGCTCATACAAGGAGAAGACTGATCAGAGATGCAGCCAAGAGGCCCATGATCACTCTGGATGAACTGCAGAGATCTACAGCTGAGGTGGGAGACTCTGTCCATAGGACAACAATCAGTCGTATATTGCACAAATCTGGCCTTTATGGAAGAGTGGCAAGAAGAAAGCCCTTTCATAAAGATATACATAAAAAGTGCAGTTTAAAGTTTGCCACAAGCCACCTGGGAGACACACCAAACATGTGAAAGAAGGTGCTCTGGTCAGATGAAACCAAAATTGAACTTTTTGGCAACAATGCAAAACGTTATGTTTGGCGTAAAAGCAACACAGCGCATCACCCTGAACACACCATCCCCACTGTCAAACATGGTGGTGGCAGCATCATGGTTTGGGCCTGCTTTTCTTCAGCAGGGACAGGGAAGATGGTTAAAATTGATGGGGAGATGGATGGAGCCAAATACAGGACCATTCTGGAAGAAAACCTGATTGAGTCTGCAAAAGACCTGAGAGACTGGGACGGAGATTTGTCTTCCAACAAGACAATGATCCAAAACATAAAGCAAAATCTACAATGGAATGGTTCAAAAATAAACATATCCAGGTGTTAGAATGGCCAAGTCAAAGTCCAGACCTGAATCCAATCGAGAATCTGTGGAAAGAACTGAAAACTGCTGTTCACAAATGCTCTCCATCCAACCTCACTGAGCTCAAGCTGTTTTGCAAAGAGGAATGGGAAAACATTTCAGTCTCTCGATGTGCAAAACTGATAGAGACATACCCCAAGCGACTTACAGCTGTAATCGCATCAAAAGGTGGCGCTACAAAGTATTAACTTAAGGGGGCTGAATAATTTTGCACGCCCAATTTTTCAGTTTTTGATTTGTTAAAAAAGTTTGAAATATCCAATAAATGTCCTTCCACTTCATGATTGTGTCCCACTTGTTGTTGATTCTTCACAAAAAAATACAGTTTTATATCTTTATGTTTGAAGCCTGAAATGTGGCAAAAGGTCGCAAAGTTCAAGGGGGCCGAATACTTTCGCAAGGCACTGTACAAATACTATGTATATGCAGATGGATAGTTTGAGGATATTCATGTACGGTAAGTTCATAGCCAGTTGAGCTTCCATTTGAGTTAATACAGTTATGCAACGGTGCTGTTTTTTCACTGCAAAGAGTTGACTTTCAATACTAGTTAATTCCACAAACATTCTGGATATTCAGATTGCTAATTTTGCTCAAGAAATTAAACCTAATTCAAGTATCTAATCAGAAACGAGTCCCTATTGTCGCACAAAATTCATGTGGCTTTCATGGTTTTTAAGAATGAGGCCGAGGTAATAGCTGTCATTGAATGAGCTCAGTGTTAATTTGTTGATTTTGCGCTTCTCTTTATTAAATACTTAAGAGACGCCAGGTTACTGTCCATTGGAGGAGGCGCTGATGAGGTCATGCTGTCGATCATATGCAAGTACATGGACACCCTACCCAAGAAGTGATGTCACAGTGCCAGTATGGCTTTCCCTTGTGCTGCACCTCAATCCAGTCCATGAAGGGGAGTGCCAGAAGGAACAAAACCATTTTCTGGAATTTAATGAACACATCAGAATTGCAGTTTAAGATTTTAATTTGTTAATCAATTTAACCGCTGTGTTGCACTTACCTTATGAAAATGCATGTACTGTATTACAGGGCCAGTCAGGAATGTTTTTCAAATAGTGCCTCCATGTTTCCATTCTGGGGAAACATGCCTAAGATTTCGTTCCATTAATTTCTTTATGACAATTGAAAACTGCGGTCCTAGAGTAGTTGTGAATTTGTTTGTGTATTGTGGAGAGGATTTGTAATCAATGTCTAAGATCAAGTTTTTGTAGATAGTCTTAGGAATACAATGAATAGTATGTCCCGTGGTGTAAAATAAATGAAGCTCTATATACCTCAATCTTTTGTGACTTCTTGAAAAACAATTGTTGAGAAAAGAATCAAACTCTCTGGAGCGTCAAATCCAAAACATCCATGTTTATTTACATATAAAACATTTTACATCAGTTAACGGGAGAACAGTGTGCAGTGGAGATGAACAGTCTCTGTAGATGGGACAGGAAATGTTTGAAGTGAGCGCACACCCTAATTTATTCCTCAAAACAAAAACAAGATGTTTGTTTATAGTGGAACTCAATTGTTGGACACTATTGATCAAATGTTAAATCAGTCTCACATTGGATCAAGCAACCTCTGACAGCGAACCCAATTCCAATCTTTTTTCACTAATCAGCTCTGAAAAATGCGATTGGGGGGTGGGAGATCAGAATTGGGCTGCCTGTGTAACATGTTACTGCTTAGCCTTGCCAGATTTTTTGATGCAATAGATCACTCATCCTGTACATCAACTTGCATAACGATATGCATCATCGTTAAGGGACTCTGTACGAAAGTGTCACATTACAAACGTATGGCAGTGTCTACTCATTCCATCAGGGTTGTCTAAAATTAACAGACATTTTTTATTATTCCCTATTGCACATTGTCATTGATGATTTGGGGGGAGTCTCCTCAAACATTCAGCACATTCTTACAGTCTCACTGTCATCATCCTGGTCTTCTGATGCAGAGGTGCACGCATGGCACAGACTGGGAAAGGAAACACGAGGCAGGGAGGGAAAAGCCGGGGCCTCCTGTAACACATCACCTCAGTTTGATAAACCAGTAAAGGATGGTGAAGACCAAGAAGCAGAAGAACAGCATGTAGCACAGGAGCTTGGTCTGGCTTCCCCTGGAAAGCTGCTTCACTCTCCCTATGGTGGCCCCCAGCAAACCTCCCGTTGAGTCAAAGTCTGAGTCCTGTTAGTAGGAAAAATAACAAAACAATACATCCAGTGACATGTTTTGCCATCCTGATTTGAATTGCTCTGAAATGTGTAATAAGGTAAATCCATTTGAATTCAATCACTTTGACAGCACCCTTTACGAATCGAACGAACCCTTCCATACATATTTGTCCATTGTAGAAGTGCTCAGAAAGTGACTTTGGACCTGAGTGCCAAAACATTCAAGCGCTAACAGTGCTAAAAGTTATATTTTGCATAACATGAAACAGCCATGTCTTCATCACTGGAAAATATAAATGGTTGAGAAACAGGGTTGTCAATTTTTTTATACATTTCCTGAAAAAAAAGTTCAATGTAATTTAACCTTAAACGTCAATTATCTAAGCTCCAATTTTTTTATCCCCTTCATACTTGCATATGCTGTAGCTTAGACCCTATTTTACATCTGAGGTTGTGTGTTGTTCCCGCCATTGGTTGAGACAACATGCTCTACAGGCTGGGTGTCATGTTTTGGCTTATAAAATGTCCACAAATCAGGGAATGTTGACTTGAATGGGAATATCTGTTTGAAATGATACTGTCAATCCTCCATAGGAAACTGATTCAAATCATAGAAATATAAATAATAGAGTAGACATGACCATTTAAGTTAACATTCGACAGTGGGTGGACCGACGGCCATCTTTGTGGTAGTAATTAGAAGTTGAAATGGCACCCACTCTATTCAAGAGCGTGTGTCAACTGATGGCGGGCGTACAACACAAAAACCTCAGATGTAAAGTAGGGTCTAAGCTACAACATGTGCGAATATGAAAGAGTTTACATTTTTTGATATAATTGACATTAAAAGTTCAAATAACACTTCAATTTTTTAAATATTTGTATAAATAATTAAGTAGTTAAACAAACCTGTTTATACACTTAAATTGCAGCACACTCAACTTTATCTTTTGCAGTGATGAAGAGATGGATGTCTCATGATAGTATGGTGGGGTTTCCAAAATGGGTCAACTTTTGAATGCCAAAACATTCAGGTCCAAAAAGTCACTTTCTGAGCACTTCTACAATGGGCAAAATATATGGAAGATTTTGTTCAACTCTAAAGGGATGCTGTCAAAAAGTGATTGAACTCATATGGTTTTACCCTATAGCCTATCTGTTGAGCAATATTGTGACCTGTTATGGATGCCAACTAAGCTTTTAATGGATTGTGCAATCTGGTAGAAGAGGGTATAGATAAAGGAGATTTGTGTCAATGCTTCTTGAGTTGAGTAATTATGTAGAGTAACCTATAGGCGTGGGTAATATTTGGAGAGACCTCTTCTCTCCAAACCTTTTCTACAATATGCTACTCAAAATATTGCAAAATACGATAATCGTTTTGCGTCTTTAATGACAATCGTTCCACTGTGCAATTTGTGTTTATTTACAATATTATACAGTAGCCACATTCTCATTAAATAATGTGGCAAAAATAAGCATTAGTTCATTAATTTAGACACTGATACAGCCTAACTCATAAAACTGCACAGTTTTGATTTGTCAAGTTCGAATAGTCTTGCACATCACCATATATCGTCTTGTATTTCACGATATATCGTTAATGTTAAATAGCACAATCTTAAATGTAATTATATAGCTAGCTGTGGGGCCAAACCCTAGTAGCCTATATACGCATGACTGAACATGTCACTTGCTTACCATATCGTCCAACATGTTTTTCTGGTATTTCACTTCTGTTCCGATATCTATTGACAGCTGTAGCAAGACAAACATTACATAGTGTTACCAAAGGAATGAATAACAACATGAGACAGTTACTGGAGAACTCTGTGTACACGAAATACTAACATGCTTCAAGGCGCTGACTTTGGCTCTCAGACCCTCTTGTAAGTGTTCATTTTCCTCTTCGTACGCGCTGTATCCACTGGCCACATAATTTTCAGGTCCTCCTTCGCCTGTGACACAATGAACAAACCCAATGAGCTGACTGGGTCGCTAACTAAAAATAAACGTATTTCGTTAGCAAACGTTACCTATCTATGAAGGCCTGTAGGTAACATGATTATCAAGCTAAGACAGTTCGGTAGTTATAGCTAATGCTGTCCTGATGTAGTAAAGTTAGCTAGATACAGAGGCTTTATTTCGTTCAAATGTATACTGTTAGCTAGCTAACCAGACTGCTAACTATAGCCATTGAATGAACGTCCTCTATTTAAAACTGGGGTGGGGGCATGAGTCTTACCCAAACCTGCTCGTCTCATTTTGATTTATTCAATAAAAAAAATCCTAACTGTGACACTTAGGTGATAATGTGTATCAAAGCAGTGGTGTTGTTGATGTAGACAGCTAGCTAGCAACACGAATTCAGCAGAAGAGGAAACGCCACGACATCGTACGGAAACCTGATAAGACAAATGTTTACATGGATGACTCCGCCCACTCACCGCCTGGGTCAAGTTACTTCGAGGTTTTGGTTACATTTTGAATAGCTAGCTCAACTCACCCCAGAGCAATGGCAACAAAAAATCGAATTAATTGCCATCGCCAATCAATAGTTCATCACAGGGAGTGCAGCAGATTTAATTTCAAATGTACAATAGGGCATCATAGGCTGCGTTTAGAAAGGCAGCTCAATTCGGTCTATTTTTCCGTAGTTGTTTTTTTGACTAATCCGATCATATTTCAAAAAGCTCTGATGTGAAAAGATCTGATGTGATTGCTCAAAAGACCAATTAGCGGAAAAAATATCAGAGTTGGGCTGCCTGTGTTAACACAGCCATAGGTAAGCTTACAAAACCCAAAGATGTGTAATAAGCATGGTGATTGCAACCATTCCAGGTTGCTGCCATTGATCATACAAAATATAAAATCACCTGTACACTCATGATTAGTCTGCTTGGCAATTTGGCAAACAGAACAAAGATAACTTTAATATGCTATACAGCAAGTTTCAAAGTATTTGTTTTCTACCTCCCCCATCTCCCTCATACATGGGGGCATGCAATACCAAAGAGGAAAGTAATGTCCGTTCTTGGCAATATGATCTGTAACTGTGGCGTAAGGCATGATGACAGATGAGGAAGTATTAGCCCATTTCCTCCTATAATCCTCTCCTGATTAATATCACATTTAGAGTTCCACTATCCAACTATGGGGCTCCATTAGTAAGGGATGACATGAAGTGGAGAGAGCATGTAACAGAGGGCATGTAATTACATGCGTAAACCTCAAAGGACGGGAAGGCATGTACTAGGCTACATATTGAAGGACAAACAAACACTGATGAAGAAGACATAGTTATCTTTCCTCTGATTTATTAGGCCTATCTAGAGTACCGAGATAGTGAATTGGTGATATATAATTGAAATGGCGTAAAATATTCTAGGTGTAGCGAGGAAAATAATGTATAATAGGTTGATACTTGAAGATTTAGGCTGCGGTCCAACACTTAAAAGACACACCCTCATCCACTTACCCTCGCCTTATGCCCTTGGGGGAATCCCCGTCGCCATCTTGGAGGGTGGTCCAAATGATTAGCCAAGCAAGGGAAGTTTGCAACACAAGCACCTCAGCCCTCGTGTTTAGTCGGCTTTGCGTGTGTACAATTATGTTCACTCCGGGGCCTGAAACTCCCCATAATTCAATTCGTGACGACTGTACATACGCTAAGAAAAGTCTGCGAAAACTTAAAAACAACATCAATGGAGAAGTCAACATACAAATGTAAGTCAAAACTAATGCAAATAAGTTCAAAATTGTGCTACTAATGCACATGACGGCACAAACAGTCTCGTAATAAAAAGTAAATATGTTTTTGTTTGGTTATCTTTTGGAAATTGTAGAAATAAAACATTTTTATTCTTCAGAAGTTCCAGCTAGGCAAGCTAACGTTAGTTAGCTAATTCATTAATAATTACATACTTAATATAAGTAAACATGCACTCATAATTGACTGTAGCACATATAATGCACCAACAAGCTATAGGTGACTGAAAACACAATCATCTTGGGATGAATAAGTTTAATTTCCGGCCAAGGGTGGTCCATTTAAATTCATTCCTTCCTCCCTCGCCTCTTGCCCTGCAAGTGTATACTCGTCAGACGTCTTAAGAAGTGTCCACTTAATTTGAGGGCTGAGGGGATAAGGTGTGTCTTTTAAGGCAATTCTCCCGCGTTAGCAGGGCGTACAGTGCATTCGGAAAGTATTCAGACCCCTTCTATTTTTGCACATTTTTTATTTTATTTTACCTTTATTTTACTAGGCAAGTCAGTTAAGAACTAATTCTTATTTTCAATGACAGCCTAGGAACAGTGGGTTAACTGCCTGTTCAGGGGCAGAACAACAGATTTGTACCATGTCAGCTCGGGGATTTGCTACTAGTCCAACGCTCTAACCACTAGGCTACCCTGCCGCCCCAATGTATTATAAATAAAAACTAAAATATCACAGTTACGAACTGTTAGTATTCAGACCCTTTACTGAATACTTTATTGAAGCACCTTTCGCAGTGATTACAGCCTCGAGTCTTTTTGCTCAGTTTGGCCCGGCGGTTAGCTCTTGGAAAAGTCTTGGTGGTTCCAAACTTCTTCCATTTAAGAATGATGGAGGCCACTGTGTTCTTGGGGACCTTCAGTGCTGCAGACATTTTTTGGTATCCTTCCCCAGATCTGTGCCTCGACACAATCCTGTCTCTGAGCTCCACAGACAATTCCTTCGACCTCGTGGCTTGGTTTTTGCTCTGACATGCACTGTCAACTGTGGGACTCTATATAAACAGCTGTGTGGATTTCCAAATTGAATTGAATTTACCACAGGTGGACTCCAATAAAGTCGTAGAAACATCTCAAGGATGATCAACGTAAACAGGATGCACCTGAGCTCAATTTCAAGTCTCATAGCAAAGGGTCTAAATAGTTCTGTAAATAAGGTATTTCTGTTTTTATTTTTAGTAAATTAGCAAACATTTCTAAAAACCTGTTTTTGCCTTGTCACGATTGGGTATTGTGTGTAGATTGAGGGGGAAAAAACAATTCAATCAATTTTAGAATAAGGCTGTAACGTAACAAAATGTGGAAAAAGGGAAGGGGGTCTGAATACTTTCCGAATGCTTTGTATGTGAGCACACTCGTTCAGTTCGCCTAGATGAGTTCAGCATCTAGGCGAACTCAGCCTTTACAGGCACTTCCCAACAATGCAGAGAGAAAGAAAATATAGAAATAATAGAAAAGTAAAACATGTTATAATACACAATGAGGAATGATAACTTTGATATATACATGGGGTACAGGAAGGGCAGGCCTTCTACCAGGTGCGATGACAACGGAGCATATGGTCATGGACTGAGAACTGCCACTACAACCTCTTGGGTGGGGAATAAGGGGAGTTGATAACCCAGAGCACACTCGAAGGGTGACATACCTGACGAGGTGTTGGTTAGGGTGTTGTGGGCAGTCCCATCTGGTTGGCCCGTTCGGTCTGGCCGTTGATCTGGGGGTGATATCCAGATGAAAGACTGACATTGATTGACCGGGAGACTGACATTGACATTGTTCAGTGCTGAACAGAAGGATCTCCATACCTGGGATGTGAACTGGGAGGACTCCTGTCGGAAATGATGTAACAAGGATCTTGTTGAAAATGTACTTTAAAAAAATCATTACTGGATTATGGTAATATTTTGTATATGCAGGCCTCAACAAGTACCTTAAATACTCTGGACACAGTGTATCAGGGTGCTTTCAGATGTATTACAAAAGGTGCAATGGACCTCTCTCTCCACCAGGAGGCTAAAGCACTGCTACACTTTTGGGTACGAAGCATTGACGGGACAACTCCCTTTGTTTCTCTGTACCTTACTGACCAGATCAGTCACCCAATACAGTCTTTGTTCACAGTCGCTGCTCTCCTTGTCTGTTCTTAAGGCTAGAACTGAGATGGGGAAACAATCTTTTTCCCATAATGCACCTTCACCCTGGAACATGCTTCAAAAGATATTAATGTTAGGGGAGTTAGTGTCCTTGCCTGTTTTTAAGACACTGATCGACAACACTTTTTGTGATAGCTACAGTTGTTGCTAATCTACAATTGTATTGGTAAATTGTGACACTTTTGTCTTTATTTTGTATTTTTCTGTAATATTTTATGTACATGCTGCTATTTCCCTGTTTTGCCTTCTTGCCAGGTCGCCCTCGCAAAATAGGTTTCTTAACCTCAATGGGTCTTACCTGGTTAAATAAAGTAAAAATAAATGCATATGCCATTGGTTAGGTGTAACTCTGTAACTAATCATGCCATTGGTTGAGTGTGACTGTAACTAAACGTGCCATTGGTTGGGTGTAACTCTGTTACTAAACATGCCATTGGTTGGGTGTAACTCTGTTACTAAACATGCCATTGGTTGGGTGTAACTCTGTTGTTACTAAACATGCCATTGTTTGGGTGTAACTTATTTCAGTTTAATTTTAATAAATATAAGGGCACAGGGCGAGACACAGATGCAGACACGGGAGGCAGATGGTTTGAGTCTCTGATACCAGGAGGACTAGGAAAAGTGAGATAAGTAAAAGCAGGCGCACGGAAAAAACACGCTGGTTGACTTTATGAACTTGCACAGAGAGACAGGAAACACAGGGATAAATACACCGGGGAAAATAAGCGACACCTGGAGGGGGTGGAGACACATTTACAAGGACAGGTGAAACAGATCAAGGCATGACAGTACCCCCCCATAACCCCTGCCCCGTGGTCAAACCCTCAGGAGGCGTCTCACCGTATACGCTGGCTGGCCATCGATTACACTGGGGGGGATGGGCCTAGAAACAGAGGACTGAGACAAGGGCTTAATCCTGGACACGTGAAAAGTAGGGTGAACATGGAGGGTACGGGGCAACAGCAGGCAGACAGCAGTGCGACTAAGGACTCTAGAAATGGGGAAAGGACCAATGGGCCGGGAGGGGGAGTTTGCGGGATTCTACCCGGAGGGGTAGGTCCCGAGTGGACAACCATACCCTCTGCCCAATACAATAGCAGGGAACCTGAGTCCGGTGGTGATTCGCTTGTCGATGATACCTGGAAGTGGTCTTGAGAAGAGCCGCCCAAGCTCTTTTCCAGGTACGCCGATAGCGGCAGACAAACATCTGGGCTGAAGGTATGTTGACCTCAACTTTTTGCTCTGGGAAGAGCAGCGACGGATACCTCATGGAACATACGAAGGGGGGAGAGTGTTCCTGGCATATTCCACCCAGACCATATACTGACTCCAGGTGGTGGGGTTACTGGCAATGAGACACCAGAATGCCGGCTCCATGTCCTGATTGGCTCGCTCCGACTGGCCATTGGATTGGGGATGAAACCCAGAGGACAGGCTGGCCAACGACCCGATAAGGGTGCAGAACGCCTTCCAGAATTGGGACGAAAACTGAGGACCATGATCTGAGACAATGTCGACCGGGAGTCCATGGATTCGGAAGACGTGCTGCACCATGAGCTGGGCCGTCTCCTAGGCTGAAGGTAATTTAGGAAGAGGGATGAAATGGGCGGCCTTTGAGAACCTGTGGTGGTGTTGCCATCTGATGGAGGAAGCCCAGTGACAAAATCCAGGGAAATATGGGACCAGGGGTGATGAGGAACAGGAAGTGGCTGAAGGTGGTCAGACAGCTGAGACATCAGGAGCAATGGTGGGCCACCAGAAGTGTTGTCAGAGGAAAGCCAGGGTACGACGAGCACTAGGATGACAGGTAAGCCTGGAGGAGTGAGCCCATTCCAGGACTTGAGGCCGGTCCCGAATCAGGAACGAACATCCGGTTAGCCGGTTGTGATGTAATTGGGACCCCGGTAATCAATACATGGATGCAGGGTCTTGTCTTTCTTTCCCACAAAGAAGAACCCGGTGCCGGCAGGAAAGGCAGAAGTGTGAATGCTCCCAGCAGCCAGACAGTTCTAAATGTACTCCATGGCCTTGGTCTCAAGGCCAGACAGGGAATATAGCCGGCCTCAAGGCGAGCCTTACTTAAAACCTCCCGGAGGTCATACTCTGCGGGAACGGCAAAGAGATCAGAGGTCGTACTTAACCCTGGAGGCAGACGTTGCAGGGAAGGCTCCGCCGCCTTTAGTCAGTGTGAATGGCAGAACGGGCTCCAACCCAGGATTGTACCTGTGGTCCAGTCAATATCGGGATTGTGCTTCTGGAGCCAAGAAAATCCCAAAACAGTGATGTGAAGAGACTCAATGAGGAGAAGCTGTATTGACTCACTGTGATTACCAGATATCTGCAGATTAATGGGAACTGTGCTGCGCGTGACTCTACCAATGGAACAGCCGTTCAGTGCTCTGGCATCCATGGGAACGGAGAGGAGTTGATTGGGAATACCTAGTTCCGATACCAGGGTAGCGTCCATGAAACTCATCAGCCCCAGAGTCAATGAGCACCTGAAGAGAATTTGATCTCCCCACACTCCCCAGTACCCTGTACTTACTAATGATTTAGGTCTCTTCACAGGGCAGGTAGCTATGAAATTCCCCGCAGCATCACAATACAGACAACTGTTGGAGCTTAGCCTATGTGAACATTCCCTAGGCGATAATCTAGCTCTTCCCAATAGCATAGGTTCCGGTGTATCCGACTCACCCGTCGTCAGTGATTCTCGAGGGAGCTCGGGTGGCTTCGGATCCTCTCGGGGACTTCCGGATTCTGTGACCTAGGCCAGACTTCTCACTCCTGCGTTCCCGTAGATGACCATCAATCCTAATGGTGAGAACAATGAGGGAATCGAGGTCAGCCGGTTATTCCTGAGCAGCTAGCTCATCTTTTACTACCTCTGATAATAAGTGGAGGAAGGTATCGAAACGGAACTCCGGATTCCAGGCACTCTCGGCGGCCAACGTGCAAAAGTCTACAGCGTGGTCTGCCGCACTACGGGAGTCTTGACGTAATTCAAGAAGTTTTCGGGCCGCCTCTCTCCCAGATACCGGAGAATCGAACACCTTCCTCTGCCAATAAATCCACTAGGTTCCGACAAATGGCGAATTGTTGCTCTCAAACTACCATAGCCCAGGAGAGCGCCCTTCCCAACATTAGTATAATAATATACGCTATCTTCGATTGGTCCGAAAATGGTTGTAGCTCAAAGATAAGGGAGCACTGAGAAAAAAAAACCTGGCAGGTTCCATGATCCCCAGAATATCACTCTGGAGGAGGTAAGTGGGGTTCCCTGGGAGCTGGGGTAGGCTGCACAAACTCACCACTAATAGAAACGTTTACTGGGTGGTTGGGGGTTCTCAGAGGTGGCAGGCTGCCTATGAGTTAACTCCCTGATTTGCTCCATAATAGCCTTAATCCCTTGGCCCTGGCGTTTCGCCAGGGAACGAAGCCCTTCCAAAAGGTCCAGTAGTAGCTCCTCATGCCTCCCAATGGTGGCTCCCTGCAGGGAGACAGTGTGGCGGAGTGGGTCCAAGGGTGTGTCATGGCCAGTTCGTACTATAATGGCACAGGGCGAGACCCAGATGCAGATGGTTCGAGTCTCTGATATTCATCAGTATCCAAGGGGCAGGCAAGAGAATAGTCGTGGACAGGAAAAAAGTTCATGACAAGGTCAGAGTCCAGGAGGTACAGAGAGGCAGGCAGGCTCGAGGTCAGTGCAGGCAGATTAGTCAGTCAGGCAGGTATGGAGTCAGGACAGGCAAGGGTCAAAACCGGGAGGACGAGAAAAAGAGTGATCTTTATATACAGTACACCCATTCAGCATCGTTCCCACCCTCTTAAGCTTTAGCCCCACCCATCTCATTTAGTTCTTGGAGCGTTCAGAGCGCACACTTGATGCTCTGGCCGATGATTTGTTTACCTCCAGATAACATGAAAACAGCAGAACTAGCTCTGCTGGAAGCAATTTCCTTATGCTTTTTTGCCTACGTTTACTGACACCGGCCATATTCAATGGGTGTTGTACACTTTATCTTAAAGCTACCTAGGTAAACAATGAACCTAGCTAGGTAAACAACATGTAAGATCACACACATCACGTCACGTTAGCTAACGAGCCAACCACCTAACGTTAGCCAGGGAGCCAGCCAGCTAATGTTAGCTAGCTAACTAACAGTAGCTTGGAATTAAACCCCTTTCTGTCAAAATTAGAAATGCCAGACTATCACCATGCATGATGGATGCATCTCCCTGTCACGGTACATGCCACAAATGCCCTTAGTTTGAAGACGTAATCCGGAAACAGGTGTTTTCGCCATCTCTTTAGCTATAATGCCACTGATTTCAAAACTCAATCCTCCAGAAAGTAGAGACAACACTTATGCAGCTACATAAAAAAAGACGCATTCAACAGGATTACCAACATAGACTGAGCTCAAATAGGCAGGAGCCTTCTATTTGGCAGACCAATCCGAACTCCTCTTTCTATGTCAAGGCCACTCATTATCTCAGCCAATCATGGCTAGTGGGAAGATTGCTGGCTTTTTCTGTGGTTTACCAACAAGGCTCATAATTTAACAAATGTATTCATATTTATAGATGGCTTACAAGTTTGTCATTAAGGGACATGAAGGTTCACATGCTCCAGAAGGCATTTCTGACAAAAAAAAATGCATTTTGATAAAAAAACATTCAAATGGCTCTCCTGTGAAGTCATAACTTGCGACCTTTGCCTAGTTTCCTGAAACGTCAGGAAGAGCAGTCACAAAACCATGAAGCGCTATGATGAAACTGACTCTCATGAGGACCTCCACAGGAAAGGAAGACCCAGAGTTACCTGTGCTGCAGAGGATATGTTAATTAGAGTTACCAGCCTCAGAAATGTGTTTTTATTGAACATGTATTTAACTTGGTAAGTAGGTTAAGAACAAATTCTGCGGGGACGGGGGCTGGGATAAAAAAGTAATAATATAGGACAAAACACACATCACGACAAGAGAGACAACATAACACTACATAAAGAGATGCCTAAGATAACCACATAGCAAGGCAGCAACACATGACAACACAGCAGGGTAGCAACACAACATGACAACAACATAGTAGCAACACGAAATGGCAGCAGTGCTACATGGTACAAACATTATTGGGCACATACAAAAGCAAGAAGGTAGAGACAATAATACATCACGCAAAGCAGCCACAACTGTCAGTAAGAGTGTCCATGACTGAGTATTTGAATGAAGAGATTGATATAAAACTGTCCAATTGCACCCCAAATAAATGCTTCACAGAGTTCAAGTAACAGACACATCAATGTTCAGAGGAGACTGCTTGAATCAGGCCTTCATGGTCGGATTTCTGCAAACCACTACTAAAGGACACCAATAAGAAGGAGAGACTTGTTTTGGCCAAGAAACACGAGCAATGGACATGAGACTGGTGGAAATCTCCTTTGGTCTGATGAGTCCAAATTTGAGGTCTTTGGTTCCAACCACTGTGTCTTTGTGGGACACAGAGTAGGTGAACGGATGATCTCTGCATGTGTAGTTCCCACTGTGAAGCATGGAGGAGGAGGTGTGGGGGTGCTTTCGTGGTGACACTGTCAGTGATTTGTTTAGAATTCAAGGCACACAACCAGCATGGCTCCACAGCATTCTGCAGCTATAAGCCATCCCATCTGGTTTGAGCTTAGTAGGACTGTCATTTGTTTTTCAACAGGACAATGACCCAACACACCTCCAGGCTGTGTAAGGGCTATTTGACCAAGAAGGAGAGTGATGGAGTGCTGCATCAGATGACCTGGTCTCCACAATCACCTGATCTTAACCCAATTGAGATGGTCTGAGATGAGTTGGACTGCAGAGTGAAGGAAAAGCAGCCAACATGTCGGAACTCCTTCAAGTCTGTTGGAAAAGCATTCATGTTGAAGCTGTTTGAGACAATGCCAAGAGTGTGCAAAGTTTTCATCAAGGCAAAAGCTGGCTACTTTGAAGAATATAAAATATAAAATGTATTTTGATTTGTTTAACACTTTTTTTGGTTACAAAATTCCATGTGTTATTTCATAGTTCTGATGTCGTCACTATTTTTCTACAATGTAGAAAATAGTCCAAGTAAAGACAAACCCTTGAATGAGTAGGTGTGTCCAATCTGTATATCACTCATGCTCATTGTATTTATATTATGTATACATTTCAGTGTTAGTGTAATGTTTATTAGAGCACATTTGCCTGAGTTTCATGTGTAGAAGTCAGATAGGTTGTTTAGTCTATTGCCATATGACTAGGCCTTGTGCCCGCTCTAGTGTACAGCCCTTGCTGTTATATACTTACCTGTGTTAACAAGTCATTCATATTATAGCGGTGCTATAGCCTACGTTTTCTTTCTCCTCTTTCCTTTCAGGAACACATAGTCAAGGTCAGTTCTCACTGGACATGATTCTCAGTTATCTGAACCATGAGTGGTCAGATGTGTGTGTGATGTGTGTGTAAATGTAGATGACTTCTTCCATTGAACTCCCATTGACCTGGACATCCGCCTCATCCTTGTTCTGACCTGACATTCTAAAGTGGTTGCTACCGGCCTTAAACCAGCAGCTAATGTTTCTTATTACATTCATGAACCTTCAATTCTCTACAACCCAAACCCTACTCATATTTTTCAGTAAGGAAACTTTACGGGAACGATAAGGGGAAAATGTACTTAATATGTTTTATGCAACCGGGCTCTGATAAGATTAGAGCCATCAGAAGCATTTTACAAAGCCCTTTTCAGCTCTTGGCCTCTAAATGCTGTCAGGGTAGAGGACACTGTTAGTCTCTGCAGCATCTCTACTCTGCTTTGGGTAAATTGATTGACTGGTGGTCACACATCTTTTAGCTGTAGGGATCAGTGCGATGGGAAAACCATTCTTTAAAAGGGGAGATTATAGAAGCTTTATGAAAGGACTGTTTGACATTTATACAACAGATTGGCTGTGTATTTCCTAGTATTAGGAAAACATATACTACCGTTCAAAAGTTTGGAGTCACTTAGAAATGTCCTTGTTTTTGAAAGGTCAGCATCCCGGACTCGCCTCTTTACTGTTGACATTGAGACTGGTGTTTTGCGGGTACTATTTAATGAAGCTGCCAGTTGAGGACTTGTGAGGTGTCTGTTTCTCAAACTAGGTACTCTAATGTACTTGTCCTCTTGCTCAGTTGTGCACCGGGGTCTCCCACTCCTCTTTCTATTCTGGTTAGAGGCAGTTTGCGCTGTTCTGTGAAGGGAGCAGTACACAGCGTTGTACCAGATCTTCAGTTTCTTGCCAATTTCTCACATGGAATAACCTTCATTTCTCATATCAAGAATAGACTGACAAGTTTCAGAAGAAAGTTCTTTGTTTCTGGCCATTTTGAGCCTGTAATCGAACCCACAAATGCTGATGCTCCAGATACTCAACTCGTCTAAAGAAGGCCAGTTTTATTGCTTCTTTAATCAGATCAACAGCTTTCAGCTGTACTAACATAATGGCAAAATGGTTTTCTAATGATCAATTAGCCTTTTAAAATGATAAACTTGGATTAGCTTACACAACATGCCATTGGAACACAGGGGTGAATTTATGAACGGTAGTGTATATCTGATACAAACAAACTTTTCAGACAGAAATGCAGCTTTCGGGACTAATGTTGATTTGTCTTTGTTTCATGTCCTTAGCTATGTCAATGGGTTCCCTACCACCAGTAGTGCTTACCTACAGTGGCAAGAAAAAGTATGTGAACCACCTGGATTTCTGCATAAATTGGTCATAAAATTTGACCTGATCTTCATCTAAGTCACAACAACAGACAAACACAGTCTGCTTAAACTAATAACACACAAACAATTATACGTTTTCATGTCTTCATTGAACACAACGTGTAAGCATTCACAGTGCAGGGTGGGAAAAGTATGTGAACACTTGGATTTAATAACGGATTGACCCTCCTTTGGCAGCAATAACTTCAACAAACGTTTTCTGTAGTTGCGTATCAGACCTGCACAATGATCAGGAGTAATTTTGGTCCATTCCTCTTTAAAAAGCTGTTTCAGTTCAGCAATACACTTCGGATATCTGTTTTGAACCGCTCTGGAGGTCATGCCACAGCATCTCAATCGGATTGACATCAGCACTCTGACTGCGCCACTCCAGAAAGTGTATTTTCTTCTGTGGAAGCCATGCTGTTGTTGATTTACTTCTGTGTTTTGGGTCGTTGTCCTGTTGTATCACCCGACTTCTGTTGAGCTTCAATTGGCGGACAGATAGCTTTACATTCTCCTTCAAAATGTCTTGATAAACATGGGAATTCATTTTTCTGTCAATGATTGCAAGCTGTCCAGGCCCTGAGGCAGCAAAACAGCCCCAAACCATGATGCTCCCTCCACCATATTTACAGTTGGGATGATATTTTGATGTTGGTGTGCTGGGCCTTCTTTTCTCCACACAGTGTTGTGTGTTCCTTCCAAACAACTTAACTGTAGTTTCATCTGTCCACAGAATATTTTACCAGTAGCGCTGTGGAACATCCAGGTGCTCTTTAGCGAACTTCAGACGTGCAGCAATGTTTTTTTTGGATAGCAGTGGCTTCTTCCGTGGTGTACTCCCATGAACACCATTCTTGTTTAGTGTTTTACGTATCATAGACTTGTCAACATAGATGTTAGCATGTTCCAGAGATTTCTGTAAGTCCTTAGCTGACACTAGGATTCTTCTTAACCTCATTGAGTATTCTGCTCTGTGCTCTTGCAGTCATCTTTGCAGGACGGCCACTCAGAGTAGCAACAGTGCTGAACTTTCTCAATTTATAGACAATTTGTCTTACCATGGACTTATGAACATCAAGGCTTTTAGAGATACTTTTGTAACCCTTTACAGCTTTATGCAAGTCAACAATTCTTAATCTGAGATCTCTTCTGAGATCTCTTTTGTTCAAGGCACTGTTCACATCCGGCAATGCTTCATGTGAATAGCAAACTCACATTTTGTGAGTATTTTTTTATTGAAGGGCAGCTCTAACCAACATCTCCAATCTAATCTCATTGATTGGACTCCAGGTTAGCTGAGTCCTGACTCCAATTAACTTTTGGAGATGTCATTAGTCTAGGGGTTCACATACTTTTTCCAACCTACACTGTGAATGTTTAAATTATGTACTCAATATAGACAAGAAAAATACAGTAATTGGGGTGTTATTTGTTTAAACCTCTTAGTGATCCCTTCGCGCGCCAATCCCGTTAACGGGATTGATTTGACAACACCCAGTAAAATAGCAGTGTGCCAAATTCAAAAACAGAAATACTCATAATAATAATTCATGAATCATACAAGTGTTATACATCGTTTAAAAGATGAACTTCTTGTTAATCCAGCCACAGCGTCAGATTTCAAAAACGCTTTACGCCAAAAGCAAACCATGCTATTATCTGAGGACAGCACCCCATCCAACAAACACATGAAAGTCATATTTCAACCCGCCAGGCGCGACACAAAAGTCAGAAATAACAATATAATTCATGCCTTACCTTTGAAGATCTTCTTCTGTTGGCACTCCAATATGTCCATTAAACATCACAAATGGTCCTTTTGTTTGATAAATTCTGTCGTTATATCTCCAAAATATCATTTATTTGGCACGTTTGATCTAGAAAAACACCGGTTCCAACTCGCGCAACATGACGACAAAGTATCTAATATGTAAACTTGATCCAAACATTTTAAACAACTTTCCTAATCCAACTTTAGGTATTTTTAAACATAAATAATATATACAATTTAAGACGGGATAAACTGTGTTCAATACCGGACAAAAACAAAGTGGAGCGAGCTTTCAGGTCGCGCTCCCCAACCACAACAGTACACTAGACTCGACCCTCGCTCTGAACAGCCCTACTTCTTCATTTCTCAAAGGAAAAACATCAACCAATTTCTAAAGACTGTTGACATATAGTGGAAGCGATGGGAACTGGAAGCAAGTGCCTTAGAAATCTAGATCCACATAGAAAATCCATTGAAAAGAGAGTGACCCAAAAAAAAAACATTTTCCTGGATGATTTGTCCTCTGGGTTTCGCCTGCCAAATAAGTTATACTCACAGACATCATTTTAACAGTTGTAGAAACTGTAGTGTGTTTTCTATCCAAATCTATCAACAATATGCATATCCTAGCTTCTGGGCCTGAGTAGCATGCAGTTTACTTTGGGCACACTTTTCATCCGGACGTGAAAATAGTGCCACCTAGCCTTTTAAGCACACTGTGTTTGTCTATTGTTGTGAGATCAAATATTTTGACAAATTTATGTAGAAATCCAGGTAATTCCAAAGGGTTCACATACTTTTTCTTGCAACTGTGTTTAAAAAATAAAATGATGGCATAAACGTGTTCAGTCTTTAGTAGCCTTCATGCGAAGAACAAGAATATTGAAATCTGTCATAAAAGGAAATGCTTTAGCCATTTCCGTTTTCTCTTAGCTGCTCAGGATGTTAGCACTTAATAACATCTGGTGCACCCTGATTAGGCTAATTTGTCTGGCGAATAAAGAGATCATGAATGAGTCAGAGCCCAGGGAGAAGAAAGATGAAAAGAAAGTATCCCAGGAGGAAGAGGAGGAAAATAAGTTATTCTACTAGACTATTTTTAAATGTGAGATGGGATCTTGCCTCTCACTCTTGACATCTCTTTCAACTGCTGTTAAAATTATCTCCCCCAGCCCCTCAGCAATGCTAAAATTCAATTTGACTGCAAATTAGTCATTTTTAAGTTCAGTTAGTCAGGGGTCCTTTCATAGGGGGTTTATCTGATATATTTCTCAGAGTCTTAGCAATGCCCTATGTTCTCTACCTGGGGAGATTCATGTGATTTCATTTGAACATTGTTTTTATTTTGTTGCGTTAAAGGGATACATGGAACAGGTTGTACCATTCAACAGTGGTAGCTTCTGATGTTAGCAGATTCCTTTGGATCTGTAAACAGGATGATCCCATCTGTCTGTCTGTCTCTCTGTGGTCATTAATTCCTTCATGGGATCCAGTCACTCAGAGTCAATCATCATCAAGCTGAAATAAGTTCTCTGCGTTGTTGGGCTAGGCTTCAGCAGTCATACACACATTATCATTATTCATGACTCCTCTGTGTGGCTGCCGCACCAGACCTCCCCCTCCCCCAACCATATCCTTTACTGCACCAGACCTCCCCCACCCACAATCTTTACTGCACCAGACCTCCCCCACCCACAATCTTTACTGCACCAGACCTCCCCCTCCCCTCCCACATCATTTACTGCACCAGACCTCCCCCACCCACAATCTTTACTGCACCAGACCTCCCCCACCCACAATCTTTACTGCACCAGACCTCCCCCTCCCCCTCCCACATCATTTACTGCACCAGACCTCCCCCACCCACAATCTTTACTGCACCAGACCTCCCCCACCCACAATCTTTACTGCACCAGACCTCCCCCTCCCCTCCCACATCATTTACTGCACCAGACCTCCCCCTCCCCTCCCACATCCTTTACTGCACCTGACCTCCCCCTCCCCTCCCACATCATTTACTGCACCAGACCTCCCCCTCCCCTCCCCACATCATTTACTGCACCAGACCTCCCCCTCCCCCTCCCACATAATTTACTGCACCAGACCTCCCCCACCCACAATCTTTACTGCACTAGAACTTCCCCTACCCCCACCCACATCATTTTGCGGTAATATTAAGGATGTGCCAATAGATTGTTTGCAGTCTATTAAAGTAGGCCTGAGCCTCGACTTGACTTCTCAAACCTTCTATCAGAAGGCATGGCACTGTTTGCTGTGGAATTGAGAGTATTGATTGTCAAGTCCCTCTGAGAAATGATGCAGTGGCTCCTGAAATATGACTCAGATCGATCTAGATGTTAATTTGATTATGATGTATGATATAAACTCAGCAAAAAAAGAAACGTCCTCTCACTGCCAACTGTGTTTATTTTCAGCAAACTTAACATGTGTAAATATTTGTATGAACATAACAAGATTCAACAACTGAGACATAAACTGAACAAATTCCACAGACATGTGACTAACAGAAATTGAATAATGTGTCTCTGAACAAAAGTAACAGTCAGTATCTGTTGTGGCCACCAGCTGCATTAAGTACTGCAGAGCATCTCCTCCTCATGGACTACACAAGATATGCCAGTTCTTGCTGTGAGATGTTACCCCACTCTTCCACCAAGGCACCTGCAAGTTCCCTGACATTTCTGGGAGAATGGCCCAAGCCCTCATCCTCCGATCCAACAGGTCCCAGATGTGCTCAATGGGATTGAGATCCGGGCTCTTCACTGGCCATGGTAGAACACTGACATTCCTGTCTTGCAGGAAAACACGCACAGAACGAGCAGTATGGCTGGTGGCATTGTCATGCTGGAGGTCATGTCAGGATGAGTCTGCAGGAAGGGTACCACATGAGGGAGGAGGATGTCTTCCCTGTAACGCACAGCGTTGAGATTGCCTGCAATGACAACAAGCTCAGTCCGATGATGCTGTGACACACCGTCCCAGACCATGACGGACCCTCCACCTCCAAATCGATCCCCTTCCAGAGTACAGGCCTCGGTGTAACGCTCATTCCTTCAACGATAAACGTGAAACCGACCAACTTATATACACTGCTGTTTCCATGACATAGACTGGCCAGGTGAATCCAGGTGAAAGCTATGATACCTTATGAATGTTACTTGTTAAATCCACTTCAATCTGTGTAGAAGAAGGGGAGGAGACAGGTTAAAGAAGGATTTTTAAGCCTTGAGACAATTTAGACATGGATTGTGTATGTGTGCCATCCAGAGGTTGAATGGGCAAGACAAAATATTTAAGTGCCTTTGAAAGGGGTATGATAGTAGGTGCCAGGCGCACCGGTTTGTCTCAAGAACTGTAACTCTGCTGGGTTGTTCATGTTTTTCAACAGTTTCCCATGTGTATCAAGAATAGTCCACCATCCAAAGGACCTCCAGCCAATTTGACACAACTGTGGGAAGCATTGAAGTCAACATGGGCCAGCATGCCTGTGGAACGCTTTCGACACCTGGTAGAGTCCATGCCCCGTTGAATTGAGGCTGTTCTGAGTGCAAAAAGGGACGGGGGTTGGGGGGGGTTGGAACTCAATATTAGGAAGGTGTTCCTAATGTTTTGTATACTCAGTGTATGTACCCTACCATTAGCAACGGTATTTTCAGTTCTAGGGTAAATGAGTTTAAATTAAATAGACCGAAAACAGAACGACCACAATGTTATTTTCGTACCTGCCGGTGGGGCGGGGGTAACACAGCCTTGGGACGGAAGTAACAGCTGACGAGAGGTACACAATATTTATCTTATCTCCATGTTTCTGGTTTATAATTGTCATGCCTACTCCTGCTCCCTCCCTCTTGCGCTCTACGTTGCCGCTCTACGAACCGCTGGTCTGCTAACCACCCGTCCTGGGTTCATTATTGCTCATACTTATTCCCCATCATTACGTACACCTGGTCGTCATTCCCTCCTTGATTACTCCCACTTTATTTAGCCCTCAGTTGTCTTCAGTCACTAGGTGTTATTGTGTTCTCTCACGTTCAGTACGCTCCTCATGTTTGTTCATCTGCATCGGTTCTTTGTTAAACTCACCTGCACCTGTTTCCTGACTCCCTGTGTTATCAGTAGCACAGTTGGTAGAGCATGGCGCTTGTAACGCCAGGGTAGTGGGTTCGATTCCCAGGACCACCCATACGTAGAATATATGCACACATGACTGTAAGTTGCTTTGGATAAAAGCGTCTGCTAAATGGCATATATTATTATTATTATTATATAATAGACCGGTGTGGGGGCTCTGGGGAAAGAATAGACCGGTGTGGGGGCTCTGGGGAAAGAATAGACCGGTGTGGGGGGCTCTGGGGAAGGAATAGACCGGTGTGGGAGCTCTGGGGAATGAATAGACCGGTGTGGGAGCTCTGGGGAATGAATAGACCGGTGTGGGAGCTCTGGGGAAAGAATAGACCGGTGTGGGGGCTCTGGGGAAAGAATAGACCGGTGTGGGGGCTCTGGGGAAAGAATAGACCGGTGTGGGGGCTCTGGGGAAAGAATAGACCGGTGTGGGGGCTCTGGGGAAAGAATAGACCGGTGTGGGAGCTCTTGGGAAAGAATAGACCGGTGTGGGGGGCTCTGGGGAAAGAATAGACCGGTGTGGGGGCTCTGGGGAAAGAATAGACCGGTGTGGGGGGCTCTGGGGAAAGAATAGACCGGTGTGGGAGGCTCTGGGGAAATAATAGACCGGTGTGGGGGGCTCTGGGGAAAGAATAGACCGGTGTGGGGGGCTCTGGGGAAAGAATAGACCGGTGTGGGGGCTCTGGGGAAAGAATAGACCGGTGTGGGGGCTCTGGGGAAAGAATAGACAGGTGTGGGAGCTCTGGGGAAAGAATAGACCGGTGTGGGGGGCTCTGGGGAAAGAATAGACCGGTGTGGGGGGCTCTGGGGAAAGAATAGACCGGTGTGGGGGCTCTGGGGAAAGAATAGACCGGTGTGGGGGCTCTGGGGAAAGAATAGACCGGTGTGGGAGCTCTGGGGAAAGAATAGACCGGTGTGGGGGCTCTGGGGAAAGAATAGACCGGTGTGGGAGCTCTGGGGAAAGAATAGACCGGTGTGGGAGCTCTGGAGAAAGAATAGACCGGTGTGGGAGCTCTGGGGAAAGAATAGACCGGTGTGGGAGCTCTGGGGAAAGAATAGACCGGTGTGGGAGCTCTGGGGTTAAGAATAGACCGGTGTGGGAGCTCTGGGGAAAGAATAGACCGGTGTGGGAGCTCTGGGGAAAGAATAGACCAGTGTGAGAGCTCTGGGGAAAGAATAGACCGGTGTGGGGGGCTCTGGTGAAAGAAAAGACCGGTGTGGGAGCTCTGGGGAAAGAATAGACCAGTGTGGGGGCTCTGGGGAAAGAATAGACCGGTGTGGGAGGCTCTGGGGAAAGAATAGACCAGTGTGGGAGCTCTGGGGAAAGAATAGACCAGTGTGGGAGCTCTGGGGAAAGAATAGACCGGTGTGTGGGGCTCTGGGGAAAGAATAGACCGGTGTGGGGGGCTCTGGGGAAAGAATAGACCAATGTGGGGGGCTCTGGGGAAAGAATAGAACAGTGTGGGAGCTCTGGGGAAAGAATAGACCGGTGTGGGAGCTCTGGGGAAAGAATAGACCGGTGTGGGGGGCTCTGGGGAAAGAATAGACCGGTGTGGGAGGCTCTGGGGAAAGAATAGACCAGTGTGGGAGCTCTGGGGAAAGAATAGACCGGTGTGGGAGCTCTGGGGAAAGAATAGACCAGTGTGGGAGCTCTGGGGAAAGAATAGACCGGTGTGGGAGCTCTGGGGAAAGAATAGACCGGTGTGGGAGCTCTGGGGAAAGAATAGACCGGTGTGGGAGCTCTGGGGAAAGAATAGACCGGTGTGGGGGGCTCTGGGAAAGAATAGACCGGTGTGGGGGCTCTGGGGAAAGAATAGACCGGTGTGGGAGCTCTGGGGAAAGAATAGACCGGTGTGGGAGCTCTGGGGAAAGAATAGACCGGTGTGGGAGCTCTGGGGAAAGAATAGACCGGTGTGGGAGCTCTGGGGAAAGAATAGACCGGTGTGGGGGGCTCTGGGGAAAGAATAGACCGGTGTGGGAGCTCTGGGGAAAGAATAGACCGGTGTGGGGGGCTCTGGGGAAAGAATAGACCGGTGTGGGAGCTCTGGGGAAAGAATAGACCGGTGTGGGGGCTCTGGGGAAAGAATAGACCGGTGTGGGAGCTCTGTGGAAAGAATAGACCGGTGTGGGAGCTCTGGGGAAAGAATAGACCGGTGTGGGGGGCTCTGGGGAAAGAATAGACCGGTGTGGGGGGCTCTGGGGAAAGAATAGACCGGTGTGGGGGCTCTGGGGAAAGAATAGACCGGTGTGGGAGCTCTGGGGAAAGAATAGACCGGTGTGGGGGCTCTGGGGAAGAAATTAACCAGTGTGTTAGAAATGCCCAGGAAGATTTCTGGTCCCAGTCCGTCCCTGCAAGGATCTGAACCTTCTGCATTCACAAAAACAGCAACTGAGCTCGCTATAAGCCGAGGAGAAATCATGCATGGTCAATAATGATACTCATCAGCAATTTGTTTGATATTTGTTCAGATGAATCCGAGCCAACAGTCTGAGTGTTCAGTAAATATGTTCTCTGTCCTGGACGAACTCTAAACAGGAGAACATTGGAGGAGGATATTTCACATCATGTAGCTCTGTTGTATCAGTGTTGATTACACAGTCTCCTGTGTTATTCAGAGAAATACCACAGGTGGTCTATTAGACGTACTTTGCCTTGGCAATAGTGGCTTGCATCAACGGTTGAATAAAATAAAAATCATATTAAATGTTCCAACAAACACACACTATCTATTGGTATGGAATGATGACTAGTCACTGGGGAGACATGCAGAGTTCATTGAATTATTACAGGGTTGTTATAGAGGCCGTCCTCTATTTGACTTGCTTCATGCCTGCCCTGATCAACTCATCTGTTGTTATTTTGATAGCTGAAATACAGGAAAATAGCCCAAAGCCTGGTACTGACAATCCCCATTAAGCCATCCTCTCTCCCACTCATCTTTGCTTATTTGGATGGATGTTCCTGTCAGATCTTCGTATTAGAGATCTGTTTAGAGTGGGGCAAAAATGTCATATTCAGGCTTCTGTCTATTCTGAGACAAATAGTATTAGAGAAATAAGCCTAAGAGGTTCTGTATCTATTAGAAAAGATGCTATTGGATTTGTGTGATTTCTGTTTTCAAACCTCCAAGCATCAAAATGAAGCACAGAAGAATACAGCAGTAGTAGTCATGCATATATTGAGTGAAAAATCCATTGACATGCTGTGAGATATTATTCCGGGCCTCGCAACAAGCATGATGAAACATTGATTTTCACAGAAAAATACATCCTTTTTCATAGAAGAATAATTTCAAAGTGATAAGACGCACCAAATACTAAAATGGCTATACAGGATTTTAAAAAACAATACATTTGAATTGTACCAGTCCCTATTTAGTAGAGCGCAGTGACCTGCCATCTCCTACGGTACAGTAGTCTGTGTGTGCGTCCCAAATGGCACCCTATTCCCTGTATAGTGCACTACACTTGACCAGGGCCTGCCTCTGCATCACCACAGTGCCGCGGGCCAGACAGGCAACACAGTTTGGGCCTGAGTGTTTCCACAGCTGTAGCTGTTTCCACTCCAGCGAACATGATCTGCTGTTTTCTATCTGGAGGGTCGTCGTCCACAAACGTCTGTACTGAACATGTCTGTGACTCTGGCCACATTTATATAACACTTTCATATAGAGCCCTGGTCAAAAGTAGTGCACTATAAAGGGAATATGGTGCTATTTGGGATGCAGACCAGGTCATTATGAGCACAGACAATCACTACACCCACTAGGTCTTCTTGAGTATGATCCTCAACTCACCCATGATTACAACAGTACAGAATCACAAAATCAACCCTGGGCTCTGTCATGGTATATCATTACAGTATAGATCCATGGGTATATCAGGTTAGATTATGTTAAGGTTGGCTCTGTCATGTTATATCATTATAGACCAGTGGGTATATCAGGTTAGATTATGTTAAGGTTATCTCTGTAATGGTATATCATTATAGACCAGTGGGTATATCAGGTTAGATTATGTTAAGGTTATCTCTGTAATGGTATATCATTATAGACCAGTGGGTATATCAGGTTAGATTATGTTAAGGTTATCTCTGTAATGGTATATCATTATAGACCAGTGGGTATATCAGGTTAGATTATGTTAAGGTTATCTCTGTAATGGTATATCATTATAGACCAGTGGGTATATCAGGTTAGATTATGTTAAGGTTGGTTAATAATGCTGAATTCCTGATAACAGTGACGAATAGATGCAGTGGAATGACTATGCCTATAAATGCATGAAACCAGGTGGTCAGGTAGAGATTGTTGTCCTTGATGATGTTGTACAAGGTGTTCAGTGATCCATTAGCGTGTCATGTTGTGTGTGTGTGTGTGTGTGTGTGTGTGTGTGTGTGTGTGTGTGTGTGTGTGTGTGTGTGTGTGTGTGTGTGTGTGTGTGTGTGTGTGTGTGTGTGTGTGTGTGTGTGTGTGTGTGTGTGTGTGTGTGTGTGTGTGTGTGTGTGTGTGTGTGTGTGTGTCCTAGTCAGAGGACTGACTTATCTATACCTGGTAACCTAGAAAACATAGATAGCAGGTAGTCTAGTGGTTAAGAGCGTTGGGCCAGTAACTGAAAGGTCACTGGTTTGAATCCCTGAGTCGACAAAGTGGAAAAATCTGCTGTTCTGCCCTTAAGCAAGGCAATTAACCCTGAACAACAACTGCTTGATTAAGGCACTGCACCTCTCTGATTCAGAGGGGTTGGGTTAAATGTGGAAAACACATCTCGGTTGAATGCATTCAGTTGCGCAACTGACTAGGTATCTCCTAAATCTAGTAAGCTAGGTGACTTATATTAACGTAGGTGACTCATCCAAACCTACTAACCTAGATGCAACACAGAGGGCCAGCTATGTTAATTACCTATATATAGAATGACTTAGTGAACTGGTGACAATTTGAAGGATCCCTATCAATCATTTAATGGGTTTGTCCCAAATGGCGCCCTATTCCCTTTATAGGGCTCTTGTCAAAAGTAGTCTGAAATTAAAGGAATAGAGTGCCATTTGGGACACACCCT
The DNA here is from genome assembly GCF_023373465.1 of Oncorhynchus keta. NCBI lineage: Eukaryota > Metazoa > Chordata > Actinopteri > Salmoniformes > Salmonidae > Oncorhynchus > Oncorhynchus keta. The sequence continues at coordinate 30,297,519 of NC_068440.1, read as the reverse complement.
GAGATGCAAACAGACAAGAAAGGAAATGTGACAATCCTGTCCTCTTAAGAGCTAATGAATCTGATTAATAAAATAACATGAAAAATATGTCTGTAAGATATACACTAATTAGCTGATTCCCCGGTAGCATTAAACATGAAGGGGAAAGTTTGTGAGGTGAAGAAAATAGCATAGCTGATGAGTCACTGTATAAGACACTTGCAAAGTTATCTATACCTAGTTAATAAATAATGTTGTAAATGAATTGGGTAGTTGTTTGGGTTGTCTTGGTGATTGGTCTACCATAATTGTAGAAACCTGTTATGCCATTGCATATGCCCTGATTCTGACAAGTGTAATGAAAGAGTGGGAGGGACTGAACACCGACTGAACAGATAAGACATTGTGCATTGATGTCCTCCTCTTGATCTTTGAATATGTTAACTGTACAATCTGCCTGTCTCATCACATCTTATTTATAGATCGCTGTGTTGTCTTTGTTTTCATTCTACACGACCACCAGACACAATCCATTCAGCGGTAAATACTCATTTATGTGGATATCACTGCATTACATTCACAATTGTATACATTGACATATCCCTATGTTCTTATTACCCATGCAGGGCAGTCCGGTGTGTCGTATACCATTTGCCTCGAACTGCTGATTCTCTGCGTGACAGGCTTTGTCAAGTAATTCATAGTTTGCTGAATAGAGTAAATTGCCTGGTTTAACCCCCCTTCGAGTAGCAACCAACTGCACAACGATGGACTTCACGTTTTGCTACAGGTGCTTGTCATTCAAAGAACGACACGATACCCTGTTAGACACACATTTCCTGTTTCCTTTATTCATGCCTTGCTTGGCAGAGATGCGGGCCCAGACCGAATTTAGAGAATGTATTTCCCCTGTGGAAACTGGCTGTGGATCGGTAGATTGGATGATGAGCAGTTTGAGTACCAGAGAAGCGGCCATCTGGTAAACACAATGAAGCTTGTTTGTTCGTTTCAAAATATGGCTGTAATTTCCTTGAAATCAATGTATTCATTCTCTATATCCTTGATTCATCTGTTCTAGCGGCAGATTTTGCGACATTCAAATTAATTACATGAATTGTCAGTAGAAAGGTGGAATTTGACTTGAAATGTCAGCCTTAAGCAAGCAGAATAAAAAAGGAAGTCCACATACATACCACCACGTACAGCTGAAGCTAGCTAGGTGTATTTATCTGCGGAGATCAACACACAAGCCTCACAGAGAATATGTTTGAAGACAGGCTTAATTAACGTTCTTAATCAAGCCCAGCAGTGATCTTGATTCGTTTTTTTTTTCTTCTTTAAAATGAATCATAGTTGCAAATCCCCCTGGAAAACTCTTGATACTCAGTATGAGTTGCAGTGTTTACTGAAGTTATTCAAAGGTCTCAGTTACCTTGGGTACACATCAACATCATCTCTCTCTGGCCGTCCCGTGTCTTGACTTCTCTATGAGGGGAACAGAGTGTGGAGGAGCACCTAGTGAGGGTGTGGAGGATCCCTTTCCCTTTTGAATGATTTGAATCATCCTGACTGTTAGATGTCTGTCAAAAGACCAAAGCCAAAGCCCTAATACTTCTCTGAACAGAAAGTCTCTCTCTGCAACATCTGGCAGGGGTAGACGTGGCCTGTAGCCATTGAAAGTCCATGAATGCATTAATGAGTTATCATTAAGAGTGCAATTATTTACAGCTATTATTCATGTGATGGCATCTTATGACATAAATCTTATAGTATGATTATCTAGTTATTATAGCATCTCAAATAGGACTATTCAGTATGTTGACTTCTCTCACTGGTCCTACTATTTTCTCCTTTATATTGAGAGATAATATCCCGTCTTATGGCACACTACTGTGAGAAGAGCAACAGTGCCATCTAGTCCAGATTCTCAGCACAAGCCTGTAGGCTCCCCCACATCTGTCACGTCCTGGCCATAGAGAGGCTTTTTTATTCTCTATTTTGGTTAGGCCAGGGTATGACTAGGGTGGGCATTCTATGTCCTTTTTTCTATGTTTTGTATTTCTATGTCTTGGTCTGGCATGGTTCTCAATCAGGGACAGCTGTCTATCGCTGTCTCTGATTGAGAACCATACTTAGGTACCCTTTTCCCCCATCTGTTTTGTGGGAAGTTAACTTTGTCTTTGTTCAGGGCACATAGCCCAAAGCTTCACGGTTTGGTTTATGTTCTTCATTTGTCGCCGTCATTTTGAATAAAGAAAAAATGTACGCTTACCATGCTGCACCTTGGTCCAGTCCTTCAGCCAGCCGTGACAAAACTTCCCACCACCAACAGACCAAGCAGCATGGTAAGGTGGACTCCTGGACATGGGAGGACGTTCTGGATGGCAAGGGAGTCTACACATAGGAGGAGATCCTGGCGGGAAGGGATCGCCTTCCATGGGAACAGGTGAAGGCAGCGAGGAGAGCAGAGGCAGTCAGAGAGAGGAACCAGCGGAATGTGGGAACACGGCTGGCAAGGAAGCCCGAGAGGCAGCCCCCCCAAAAAAATATTGGGGGCACACGGGGAGTGTGGCAGAGTCAGGAAGCAGACCTGAGCCAACTCCCCGTGCTTACCGTGGAGAGCATGAGACTGGTCAGGCCCCGTGCTATGGGGTGATGCTCACGGTGTCGAGGTGGAGCATTCACAGGCCGGTGTGCTTGGTGCCAGCGTCTCGCATTTGCCGGATGGAAGCTGGCATCCAGCCAGAACGGGTGGGGCCAGCTCTGCGCTCGAGACCACCAGTGCGCCTCCACGGCCCAGTGTATCCGGTGCCTCGGCCAAGGAAGAGGCCTCCTGGATGTCTCCCCAGCCCGGTGAGTCCTGTGCCTGCTCCCAGAGCCAGGTCTCCTGTGTGTCTCCCCAGCGCAGTGAGTATTGTGCCTGCCTCCTGTCCGGAGCTGCCAGAATCTCCCTCCTGTCCGGAGCTGCCAGACTCTCCCTCCTGTCCGGAGCTGCCAGACTCTCCCTCCTGTCCGGAGCTGCCAGACTCTCCCTCCTGTCCGAAGCTGCCAGAGCCGCCCTCCAGTCCGGAGCTGCCAGACTCTCCCTCCTGTCCAGAGCTGCCAGACTCTCCCTCCTGTCCGGAGCTGCCAGATCCGCCCTCCTGTCCGGAGCTGCCAGAGCCGCCCTCCTGTCCGGAGCTGCCAGAGCCGCCCTCCTGTCCGGAGCTGCCAGACCTCTCCCTCCTGTCCGGAGCTGCCAGACTCTCCCTCCTGTCCGGAGCTGCCAGACTCTCCCTCCTGTCCGAAGCTGCCAGAGCCGCCCTCCAGTCCGGAGCTGCCAGACTCTCCCTCCTGTCCAGAGCTGCCAGACTCTCCCTCCTGTCCGGAGCTGCCAGATCCGCCCTCCTGTCCGGAGCTGCCAGAGCCGCCCTCCTGTCCGGAGCTGCCAGAGCCGCCCTCCTGTCCGGAGCTGCCAGACCTCTCCCTCCTGTCCGGAGCTGCCAGATCCGCCCTCCTGTCCGGAGCTGCCAGAGCAGCCCTCCTGTCCGGAGCCGCCAGAGCCTCCCTCCTGTCCGGAGCCGCCAGAGCCTCCCTCCTGTCAGGAGCTGCCAGAGCCACCCTCCTGTCCGGAGCTGCCAGAGCCGCCCTCCTGTCCAGAGCTGCCAGAGCCGCCCTCCTGTCCAGAGCTGCCAGAGCCTCCCTCCTGTCCGGAGCTGCCAGAGCACCCCAGCCGCCGCCGTAAGAAGGCCCACCCGGACCCTCCCCTTTAGAGTCAGGTTTTGCGGCCGGATTCCGCACCTTTGGGGAAGGGTACTGTCAGCTGTCTATCGTTGTCTCTGATTGAGAACCATACTTAGGTACCCTTTTCCCCCATCTGTTTTGTGGGAAGTTAACTTTGTCTTTGTTCAGGGCACATAGCCCAAAGCTTCACGGTTTGGTTTATGTTCTTAATTTGTCATTTTGAATAGAGAAAAAAATGTACGCTTACCATGCTGCACCTTGGTCCAGTCCTTCAGTCAGCCGCGACAGTATCTTGATGAAAACCTTGGCTCCCATATCTACTCCCCCATCCCAAAGAGATCTTACTACATTAACTGTGGCAGGAACATATATTCATAACTATGTGGTTAAACTGTAAACATTTACAGTAGTGGAATTGAGTTTGTTATTATTACATATGGCATAGACTGTTCTGAGTGTACAAAACATTAGGAACATCTTCCTAATATTGAGTTGCACCCCCTTTTGCACCCCCTTTAACAACAGCCTCAATTTGGCGGGACATGGACTCTACAAGGTGTTCGAACGTGTTCCACAGGGATGCTGGCCCATGTTGACTCCAATGCTTCCCACAGTTGTGTCAAGTTGGCTGGATGTCTGGGTGGTGGACCATTCTTGGTACACACAGGAAACTGTTGAGTGAGAAAAACCCAGCAGCGTTGCAGTTCTTGACACGCTCAAATCGGTGCCTCCAGCACCTACTACCATACCCCGTTCAAAGGCACTTACATCTTTTGTCTTCCCCGTTCACCCTCTGAATGGCACACATGCACAATCCATGTGTCAAATGTCTCAAGGATAAACAAATCCTTCTTTAACCGGTCTCCTCCCCTTCATCTATACTGATTGAAGTGGATTTAACAAGTGACATCAATAAGCGATCATAGCGTTCACCTGGATTCACCTGGTCAGTCTGTCATGTTCCTAATGTTAAGTCAAACGTTTCCTCATTGTCTGTATTGTACATAAGTGATTATACAAATTACATCAGTGCATTTTTCAGGACTCCATCTTCTAATCTAAAATCAGACTTTTATTAAAAATAAAAAAATAAATGTTGTGTTTTGTAAAAAAAAAAATACATCTGCGGTGCAAAATCAAAAGGGCTCATTTTTTTGCTTTGGAAATGTTCTGTACTCTATATCTTCATTGATCTTTTCTGAGGTGAAAATGATATTTCTCATGGTGGATATCTGTGCTTTCTGAACACAGCAAGTGTTCAAACATTTCTAACCTTCCTCACTTCACTGGCGTTCATAATTCATCTTGTATACCTACTGTAAGTTACCATGTGGCAGAGGTAAATGTTGACATTTGCTTTAATTAGCTGCATAAAAATGATATGAAATAAACAACCCTCAGAGCTTGTATGTGTAGTCACAAAATGAATACAGAGAGCAGACAATGCTTGTCCTTAAGTACAGAGAAACATTTTGTCTACAAAAGAGCATCACTGTCATAGTCATTTAAGACCAATTCAACCTGTCTCTTTAGTAATGGAGATGGAAATGTGTTTCTGTCTACCTCTGAGTCTGACTGAAGCCGCTGTATTTCAACCTGGGGTGGCAGGTAGTGTAACGGTTAAGAACATTGAGCCAGTAACCAAAAGGTTGATGGTTTGAATCCGTGAATCCCTAGGTGAAAAATCTGTCGATGTGTCCTTGAGTAAGGCACTTAACCCCAGTTGTTCTGGATAAGAGTGTCTGCTAAATGACAAACATGTAATCCCCTTCCCTGTATTTTTTACATTTCTCAAGGCTGCCTCTTCTGTACCTCTAAATATTATCTCTCTGAAAGGGGTCAAGGGTCAATAGTTTAACTAAGTGTCACAAAATTCCCCCCATCGCCTACGTATGAGCCCTGTCAGTCTGCCTGAAAGCCATTTAAAAGCACTTCAAACCTATTCAAAGCTCACAGATGACATTTATCATGATATATGATGTTGTGGTTCACAGACACAGAAGCGCTGCTTTGGGTCATATTTCATTACCGGTCCAGTTCACTGTGAGAATCAATAATGAGTCCATTTTGTTCTCTTCTGGGTGGACATTTGTGCAAACAAGATGGTAAATTAAGAATTGAGAGGATCTTCACAGTACTAGAGGCTAGACTGAGACACTTCAGTCTTCAAACAGCTGGAGCTCTAGTTATTGACTGATGATCAAATCAACCGTGCTGATTAAGTATCAACTTCGGCTAATTTGTCAGACTGCTGCCCTTATAGTGTGTATGTGTGTTTTTCCGTTTCTATCCCTAGTGGTTCTGGATAGCACCACACTCGCCTCGCCCTAAACCAACAGGCCTAATACTGCTCTCTGCACATCTAATTACTGTTCAGCTGATCCTCTTATATTTCAGCAAGAGTGATTTGAAATGTACAGAGCTGTCATCAAGGCAAAGGGTGGCAAATATTTAATAGACAACCGGGCCTACTATTTGAACCCAGGTGTGCTTGTTTGAGGGGTAAGTTCGTTCGACTGGGTTAAGGTTGTGGAGTGGTCGAAGAGGTTGACGGTTATTGCTGAAAGCAGAGTGCTGGCAGATCTGCTCATGTAACTATCTTTGAGACAGTTGAACAGTTGAATCCCAGGGCTCCTGCATATATCATCGCTGCTGCTGGATGACAATGTGACCCCTCTTCTCTGCGGGAAGTTCAGGCAGTGAGTTGTCATTCTAATCTTGTCACGCCTTGGTCTTAGTATTTTGTGTTTTCTTTATTATTTGATCAGGCCAGGGTGTGACATGGGGTTATTGTATTGTCGTATTGGGTTTTTTGTAGGCATTGGGATTGTGGTTGATTAGGGGTGTGTCTAGTATAGGCTTGGCTGCCTGAGGCGGTTCTCAATCAGAGTCAGGTGATTCTTGTTGTCTCTGATGGGGAACCGTATTTAGGTAGCCTGGGTTTCACTTTGTATTTCGTGGGTGATTGTTCCTGTCTCTGTGTAGTTTCACCAGATAGGCTGTAATAGGTTTCACGTTCCGTTTTGTTGTTTTGTATTTGTATCAGTTATTTCATGTACCGCGATGCATTCATTAAAGACATGAGTAACCACCACGCTGCATTTCGGTCCGACTCTCTTTCAACAAACGAAGAACGCCGTTACAAATCTGTACACAATCCTCCCTTTGATATTACATCTTCTCCACACTCAAGTTGAAAAGGACAAAGGACATGAGCATATAATTTCAAAATGACGAAAGCTATTTTAGAGCGGCGATTTAGATGGATATAGAGATAGACTCCTTGGTTGGACTGATTTCTCTTTCTTCGTATCATATAGCAGATGTTTTAAATGTTGTACGGTGTAAGTTCAAGGTGTTAGTTTTGATTTACATTTGCTTGAGTTGTCAACTAACGTCAATAAAAAGAATGTAATAAAAATATTACTATGTTATTGGATTTAGTTTAAAAGTTTGGTGATAAAATATGAAATACTTCACATTGATGACTTTTTGCAAATCCAATCAGTTTTTCAAAGTTGATTCAACGTCATCACAAAGAATCTTTGGGTTTAAATGACGTGTAAACAACCAGTTTCTGCCCAGTGGGGAGGCACAATCCAAACACTGAGGAAAAGAGTAGGTTTACTAAGAATCTGACTGAACTGAGGGCTGAATTATTGAGTATCAATTACTGGATTTAAATGTACATGAAATGTAGGTACACAAAGGATAGCCTATATACTGTATCTCTTGGTATATTTTGGACAAGCTGTCTATAGCAACGATTGTTATGGTCTGATTTCTCATCGGAAACAAGAGGTCCATCAGGTCAGTCTGAAAAGAGACAACAATCTCTTCAACCACGGATGCATTTATGATTCAATTTGTCTCCTTGTGTTTTTGTTTTGAACCACTTTATCTACGGGTGGCGGTGCTTTTCTTTCACTAATAGTTCCTGTGGTTCCAGGAACCCATCCTTCAGTAGACATTACAGTCCATGTACTTAAGGGTTGAGTTCCAAATGGTAGCCTAATCTCTATATAGTGCACCAGTTTTGACCAAGACCCATGGTCTAAAGTAACGAGTGTAATATAAAGGGAATAATGTGACATTCGGGACTCAGAACATGAGCTTTAGTATAGCACATGCTGCCACACTGTAACAGCCCATCAGTACACACTAATCACCTCTACACTGTAACAGCCCATCAGTACACACGAATCACCTCTACACTGTTACAGCCCATCAGTACACACTAATCACCTCTACACTGTAACAGCCCATCAGTACACACTAATCACCTCTACACTGTAACAGCCCATCAGTACACACGAATCACCTCTACACTGTAACAGCCCATCAGTACACACTAATCACCTCTACACTGTAACACTGTAACAGCCCATCAATACACACTAATCACCTCTACACTGTAACAGCCCATCAGTACACACTAATCACCTCTACACTGTAACAGCCCATCAGTCCATAAGTAGCCTCTCTCTGTTAGATTAATAAAGATAAAGATAAAGATTAATAAAGTGTTCTCACATTAAGAGACGGTATGACGGTATGTGTGTGTGTGTGTGTGTGTGTGTGTGTGTGTGTGTGTGTGTGTGTGTGTGTGTGTGTGTGTGTGCGGTATGTATGTGTGTGTGTGTGTGTGTGTGTGTGTGTGTGTGTGTGTGTGTGTGTGTGTGTGTGTGTGTGTGTGTGTGTGTGTGTGTGTGTGTGTGTGTTATGTGTGTGTGTGTGTGTGTGTGTGTGTGTGTGTGTGTGTGTGTGTGTGTGTGTGTGTGTGTGTGTGTGTGTGTGTGTGTGTGTGTGTGTGTGTGTGTGTGTGTGTGTGTTATGTTACGTTACAGCCTTATTATAAAATGTATTAAATTGTTTTTTTTTTTCTCATCAATCGACACACATTTTTATTTTATTTTATATGGAAATACTACATTTACATAAGTATTCAGACCCTTCACTATGAAACTCGAAATTGAGCTCAGGTGCATCCTGTTTCCATAATTATTTAATCCATTTTAGAACAAAGCTGTAACATTTCAACATGTGTAAAACTGAAGTGGGCTGAATACTTTCGAAATGCACTGCATTCTACCAAACAAACCAGAAAAAGACCTAGACTGCAGAACACAATGCCTTTAAGTTCAAGGACACATTTCAATAAACAAATTATTTTTTTATCATATGCATGATTACCTCAGTGCTTCCCTCGGCTTGGGTCCGGGCAAACAAATCTTTCAAGAGCATTGATCTGTGTGGCTGCCTCTTCTCTCCGGAGCCTGTCTATGGACTTCTGAAGCTTCATCTTTATTTATGAGCACTAACAGTCGGGTGCACCTGCCCTACCCCATCTCCAAGTCTAATTCATGCAAATGGCATACTTTTAATTTCTTGTGGGAGCCTCATGGGATGGGAGACTTGGGATGGGGGTCTAAGGGAGGGAAATGGCACTGGGCCCTGCAACACAAAAACAAGCTCTTTCTAACAGCAGTATTCACTAACAAGGTGAGAAGAAACATTATTAAGGAAAATATGAAGTAATTATATAAAGTAAGAAAGCGCACAAGAAATACGGTGGAGAGAAGAATATAGAATGCAAGCTATACACAGGGTCAGTTCCAGTACCATAATTACAGTGCACAGGGGTACTGGAGTAATTGAGGTAGATATGTACAGTGCATTCTGATATGTACAGTGCATTCTGATATGTACAGTGCATTCCACATTTTGTTACGTTACAGCCTTATTCTAAAATGGATTCAATACAGCTTTTCCCTCATCAATCTACACACAATACCCAATAACGACAAAGCAAAAACAGGTTTTTATTTATTTAAAAAAATACCTTATTTACATACAGTGCTGTGAAAAAACAATTTGCCCCCTTCCTGATTTCGTATTGTTTTGCACATTTGTCACACTTAAATGGTTCAAACACATTTACATATTACACAAAGATAATCCAAGTAAACACAAAATGCAGTTAAGTGATGATTTTATTTATTAAGGTAAAAAAGCCTTCCGAACCTTCATGGCCCTATGTGAAAAAGTAATTGTCCCCTAAACCTAAACCCCCTAAGCCACCCTCAGCAGCAACAACTGCAATCAAGTGTTTGCGATAACTGGCAATGACTCTTTCACATCGATGTGGAGGAATTTTGGGACCCTCTTCTTTGCAGAATTGTTTTAATTCAGCCACATTGGAGGTTTTTGAGCATGAACCGCCTTTTTAAGGTCACGCCACAGTATCTCAATAGGATTCAAGTCAGGACTTTGAATAGGCCACTCTACAGCCTTAATTTTTTTTTTAAGCCATTCAGAGGTGGACTTGCTGGTGTGTTTTGGATCATTGTCCAGCTGCAGAACCCAAGTGCAATTCAGCTTGAGGACACAAACTGATGGCCGGACATTCTCCTTCAGGATTTTTTGGTAGAGAGCAGAATTCATGGATCCATCAATCACAGCAAGTCAGCCAGGTCCTGAAGCAGCAAAGCAGCCCCAGATAATCATACTACCACCACCATTGTAAAGCTCGTCGTTGCATGAAGAAGGAATGGACCAAAGCGCAGCGTGGTACGTGTTCATGATCATTTATTTCAACTGAACACTGAGACAAAATAACAAAATGGAACAAAACAAAACAGTTCTGTCTGGTGCAGAAACACAAAACAACTACCCACAAAACACAGGTGGGAAAAAGCTGCCTAAGTATGATTCTCAATCAGAGACAACGATAGACAGCTGCCTCTGATTGAGAACCATACCCGGCCAAACACAAAGAAATAGAAAACATGTAAATAAAGAAACTAGAATGCCTACCCTAGTCACACCCTGGCCTAACAAAAATAGAGAATAAAACCCTCTCTATGGCCAGGGCGTGACAACCATATTTGACTGTTGGTATGATGTTCGCACACCTTCCAAAAAGTTCAACTTTTGTCTCGTCAGTCCACAGAATATTTTCCCAAAAGTCTTGGAGATCATCAAGATGTTTTTTGCCAAAAGTGAGACGAGCCTTTATGTTCTTTTTGGTCAGCAGTGGTTTTCGCCTTAGAAATCTCTAAGTTATGTACTGAGTTGTGTCGATCTCGACAGGGAACATTCCAGCTTGCTCAAGTTCACTTGGCATGGTCTCTTGGATAATGCTCTGAATTGTGTGAATGACGGTGTTGACAGTATTTTTTGAGAGGAGTGTGATTAGAGAACCTTTGCCTATTTCCCCAGACTGATGTAGGTTCTTGCTTTTCTCAATACGTTTGGTGAGATGTTCTTTCAAGCAGACTGTATTATTCCCAGCTGTATTATCACGTCCAAGAAATGACTGTGATCCATACTGGCGTCCTCTAATGTATACACAGCCTCAGACGGCATCCCACTGTAACTGAGCCCCCTCTTGCCAATGACTTTCACTATGTCTACAACATGTTCCAGCACCTGCCTTCTCCTACTCTCTGTGGGCAGACACCTGACTGCCACTGAGCAGACTCCCCATTAAGCAGCGAGTCAGAGGCCGAGCCTTCTCTTGTCTCTGCTCCGCCCGTTATGGGGTCTGAGATGCTGAAGCTTCCCACCATTAGCTCTGACAAATTGAAAACCATAGTCATTGGCGACTCCATTACCCGCAGTATTAGACCTTGGTGCTGCTTTTGATACCATCGATCACCACATTCTTTTGGAGAGCTTGGAAACCAAATTGGTCTACACGGACAAGTTCTGGCCTGGTTTAGATCTTATCTGTCGGAAAGATGTCAGTTTGTCTCTGTGAATGGTTTGTCCTCTGACAAATCAACTGTAAATGTCGGTGTTCCTCAAGGTTCTGTTTTAGGACCACTATTGTTTTCACTATATATTTTACCTCTTGGGGATGTCATTCGAAAACATAATGTTAACTTTCACTGCTATGTGGATGACACACAGCTGTACATTTCAATGAAACATGGTGAAGCCTCAAAATTGCCCTCGCTAGAAGCCTGTGTTTCAGACATAAGGAAATGGATGGCTGCAAACTTTCTACTTTTAAACTCGGACAAAACAGAGATGCTTGTTCTAGGTCCTAAGAAACAAAGAGATCTTCTGTTGAATCTGACAATTAATCTTGATGGTTGTACAGTCGTCTCAAATAAAACTGTGAAGGACCTCGGCGTTACTCTGGACCCTAATCTGTCTTTTGACGAACATATCAAGACTGGTTCAAGGACAGCTTTTTTCCATCTACGTAACATTGCAAAAATCAGAAACTTTCTGTCCAAAAATTATGCAGAAAAATTAATCCATTCTTTAGTTACTTCTAGGTTAGACTACTGCAATGCTTTACTTTTTGGCTACCCGGACAAAGCACTAAATAAACTTCAGTTAGTGCTAAATACGGCTGCTAGAATCCTGACCAGAACCCCAAAATTTGATCATATTGCTCCAGTGCTAGCCTCCCTACACTGGCTTCCTGTTAAGGTTAGGGCTGATTTCAAGGTTTTACTGCTAACCTACAAAGCATTACATGGGCTTGCTCCTACCTATCTTTCTGATTTGGTCCTGCCGTACATACCTACACGTACGCTACGGTCACAAGACGCAGGCCTCATAATTGTCCCTAGAATTTCTAAGCAAACAGCTGGAGGCAGGGCTTTCTCCTATAGAGCTACATTTTTATGGAATGGTCTGCCTACCCATGTGAGAGATGCAGACTCGGTCTCCACCTTTAAGTCTTTACTGAAGACTCATCTCTTCAGTGGATCATATGATTGAGTGTAGTCTGGCCCAGGAGTGTGAAGGTGAACGGAAAGGCTCTGGAGCAACGAACCGCCCTTGCTGTCTCTGCCTGGCCGGTTCCCCTCTCTCCACTGGGATTCTCTTCCTCTAACCCTATTACAGGGGCTGAGTCACTGGCTTACTGGTGCTCTTTCATGCCGTCCCTAGGAGGGGTGCGTCACTTGGGTGGGTTGAGTCACTGATGTGATCTTCCTGTCTGGGTTCGCGTCTCCCCTTGGGTTGTGCCGTGGCGGAGATCTTTGTGGGCTATACTCGGCCTTGTCTCAGGATGGTAAGTTGGTGGTTGAAGATATCCCTCTAGTGGTGTGGGGGCTGTGCTTTGGCAAAGTGGGTGGGAATATATCCTTCCTGTTTGGCCCTGTCTGGGGGTATCATCGGATGGGGCCACAGTGTCTCCTGACCCCTCCTGTCTCAGCCTCCAGTATTTATGCTGCAGTAGTTTATGTGTCGGGGGGCTAGGGTCAGCTTGTTATATCTGGAGTACTTCTCCTGTCTTATCCGGTGTCCTGTGTGAATTTAAGTATGCTCTCTCTAATTCTCTCTTTCTTTCTCTCTCTCGGAGGACCTGAACCCTAGGACCATGCCTCAGGACTACCTGGCATGATGACTCCTTGCTGTCCCCAGTCCACCTGGCCGTGCTGCTGCTCCAGTTTCAACTGTTCTGCCTGCGGCTATGGAATCCTGACCTGTTCACCGGACGTGCTACCTGTCCCAGACCTGCTGTTTTCAACTCTCTAGATACAGCAGGAGCGGTAGAGATACTCTTAATGATCGGCTATGAAAAGCCAACTGACATTTACTCCTGAGGTGCTGACTTGCTGCACCCTCGACAACTACTGTGATTATTATTATTTGACCATGCTGGTCATTTATGACCATTTGAACATATTGGCCATGTTCTGTTATAATCTCATCTCCTCATAGCCTGGTTTCTCTCTAGGTTTCTTCCTAGGTTTTGTCCTTTCTAGGGAGTTTTTCCTAGCCACCGTGCTGCATTGCTGCAGTGCTGCATACACCTGCATTGCTTGCTGTTTGGGGTTTTAGGCTGGGTTTCTGTACAGCACCTTGAGATATCAGCTGATGTAAGAAGGGCTATATAAATACATTTGATTTTCAATTTGATTTGATTTTGAATATCTGCTTTGGAGGACCTTAAAAAGTATGTCTCGGCACTACTTCTGTGCGTGTTTCTCTTCTCGTGCTCTTCTACCCTTTGGTGAAGGTTTCCAATCCGTCATTCCACTCATAAAAATACTGCTGTCAGTCGGCTTCGTAAATGCCATACAAATTGAACAGTATAACGCATGGCTTTCTTCATTGTATGACAGCCATTTACGATTGGTGCCGTCTTTAAGACAGAAAAGCATCTGTACCACAGAGTTTTGATTCCTGGTAACAAAAAACATGTTTTTGGGTCATCTGACTTGGGTCTCGTAAAATAATGAAAAGTTGGTCTGGCATCCTGGCCTTTCCTGACTCTGTCCTCCACTGTAACTGGGCCTATCATCAACCTGGATATGAATAAAATAATATAGAAATTAACTGATAAAGGCTCAATTTTGAAAAATGACACAAAAAAACAGTAGCAGATCCACTATTTCATATCAAGTGAATGAATGACAACACATGTTTTTTTTTGTGGCTTTACTCTCCGTTCTCACCGGACTGTTGGCATGATGATGAGTTTCATTGTCTAGTAAGAGGCGAAGTGGTAGGAACCCTGGCGATGATGATCATAGCTAGCAAATCACTGTAGCCATATTCTCCAGCACAAAATATGAATTTGAGAGGGAAATGACTTGATTGGTTTTACAATATGTATACTATTTGCTACGAATGGCTGTATAGACATGAAATAAAATTAGGTAATTAACGTTGGTATATGTATAATGCAATTTAGCGTTTAGAACTACAAGGCAAAGGCAATCAGAAAGAAAATGTATATTTTAGCTAAGTAAAATTATACGACAGTGAATCACTGATACTCAAGTGATTTCCACTTCCCACAAAATCCCCACAGGGTGGCGAAATCTAGGCATTCAGAGCTTTGCTACGCTCAAATGTGAGTTTTCCCACTAGCCGGTTTGAACACCCAGTTACTGTACATCTTTACCTCACATCTTTCTTTCTGGTACATTTACACAGGAGTAGTTGACCAATAGTATTTGCATTTCACTCATAAATTATGATATAACATGTTGTATTTGTAACACATTTAGGCACATATCAACTGCTTCGGCTTCACTATCAAGGTTTCACTGTCCTCTCCTCTTTTACCTGCAAAACGGGTTGTGGTATCTGCCTCTTGCTGGTCTAGCACTTCGATGTTAAGGTCAGTGGCACAAGTACTACTACTACTACCGAATAAGTCGGTTAGTTTACTTGCATTTGAGTGAAGACTTTTGACTCTTTTGTCTCTTAACTTTTCAGCCCCACCCTTTTTACTCTGCTTTTCCACTTTCTATTGTAGCTAGTTTTCAAGCTTTCAATATGTGTGTGAGCGGGACTAAGGGTTGCATAGACGTTAGTTTGGAATAGACCAACGAGGTTGGCCTGTGTCGCTCAACCTTCTGTCAACTTTTTTGTTAGTAGTAAAAAAGAGGTTGACCAGCCCACCGGGAATTCTCCCGGTGCTCCCAGTCCACTACTGCCTGGTACACAGGATATACACAGCACTGCCTTTATCAGGAGTAAATGCCATAGCCAAGGCAATATATCACCTGTCAGTGTGTGATCATTATGAAGAGAGTTAAATCATTGTTCAAAGAATCTATTCCACCCATTTGAAATAATCCCAAACCTTTTCATGATCAAAATGAGGGACCTGACATCAGACCAGCGCTGTAACTCTGTATCTGATTGTAAACAAAAGAGCACACTACTTGAAGAGTTGTGGGTCACTGCTAAAGGCAAGTCAACATTTTCAAAAGGCCCCAGCAATAGTGATCGGCTCGGCACGACATACGCACACACACACACTTCTGCTGTGTGGAGGTTTAAGCGAGGCCATCTTCTCCTTACGTTTAGTTATGATTTTCTCTCTGCTGTTTTATTTCAGCTGCTATCGCTGGCAGGCAGCTCTGGCTCATAAGCCTCTGTGATTTAAGCCACAGTGGCACTTAATCAGTGGGTGGTATAATCTCCTATTGGAACGAGAGAGTTTGATCAAGTGGTACAATAGCCAAACAAGGGAGCTGTAATCACTCTACCAAACTTGTATTGCCTAATGAATATCTAAGTTGCCCTCAGCTAAAGCGCACTTCGGCAAATTCATTGAACATTCAAGCAAGCCAAAGACTGTGGTTAGTTACACAAGCTAGCACAAAAGCTGTATGTGTTGTGGCCAACTCTACAGTCGTGGCCAAAAGTTTTGAGAATGACACAAATATTCATTTTCACAAAGTTTGCTGCTTCAGTGTCTTTAGATATTTTTGTGAGATGTTACTATGAAATACTGAAGTATAATTACAAGCATTTTATAAGAGTCAAAGGCTCTTGACAATTGACAATTACATGAAGTTGATGCAAAGAGTCAATATTTGCAGTGTGACCCTTCTTTTTCAAGACCTCTGCAATCCGCTCTGGCATGCTGTCAATTAACTTCTGGGCCACATCCTGACTGATGGCAGCCCATTCTTGCATAATCAATGCTTGGAGTTTGTCAGAATTTGTGGGTTTTTGTTTGTCCACCCGCCTCTGAGGATTGATCACAAATTCTCAATGGGATTAAGGTCTGGGGAGTTTCCTGGCCATGGACCCAAAATATCAATGTTTTGTTCCCCGAGCCACTTAGTTATCACTTTTGCCTTATGGCAAGGTGCTCCATCATGCTGGAAAAGGCATTGTTCGTCACCAAACTGTTCCGGAATGGTTGGGAGAAGTTGCTCTCGGAGGATGTGTTGGTACCATTCTTTATTCATGGCTGTGTTCTTAGGCAAAATTGTGAGTGAGCCCACTCCCTTGGCTGAGAAGCAACCCCACACATGAATGGTCTCAGGATGCTTTACTGTTGGCATGACACAGGACTGATGGTAGCGCTCACCTTGTCTTCTCCGGACAAGCTTCTTTCCTTCCGGATGCCCCAAACAATCGGAAAGGGGATTCATCAGAGAAAATGACTTTACCCCAGTCCTCAGCAGTCCAATCCCTGTATCTTTTTCAGAATATCAGTCTGTCCCTGATGTTTGTCCTGGAGATAAGTGGTTTCTTTGCTGCCCCTCATGACACCATACATCCTCCAAAAGTCTTTGTCTCACTGTGCATGCAGATGCACTCACACCTGCCTGCTGCCATTCCTGTGCAAGCTCTGTACTGGTGTTGCCCCGATCCCGCAGCTGAATCAACTTTAGGAGACGGTCCTGGCGCTTGCTGGACTTTCTTTGGCGCCCTAAAACCTTCTTCACAACAATTGAACCGCTCTCCTTGAAGTTCTTGATGATCCGATAAATGGTTGATTTAGGTGCAATCTTACTGGCAGCAGTATCCTTGCCTGTGAAGCCCTTTTTGTGCAAAGCAATGATGACGGCACATGTTTCCTTGCAGGTAACCATGAATGACAGAGAAGAACATTGATTCCAATCACCACCCTCCTTTTGAAGCTTCCAGTCTGTTACTTGAACTCAATCAGCATGACAGAGTGATCTCCAGCCTTGTCCTCGTCAACACTCACACCTGTGTTAACAAGAGAATCACGGACATGATGTCAGCTGGTCCATTGGTGGCAGGGCAGAAATGCAGTGCAAATGTTTTCGGGGGATTCAGTTCATTTGCATGGCAAGGAGGGACTTTGCAATTAATTGCAATTCATCTGATCAGTCTTCATAACATTCTGAAGTATATGCAAATTGCCATCATACAAACTGAGGCAGCAGACGTGAAAATTAATATTTTCAGAATGTGTCATTCTCAAAACTTTTGGCCACGACTCTACTATGATTTGACAAAGAGCAGCAGGAGAGGTGATTACAAGCCCACAAGGTATAGGACAAGGCTAGGTTGTGTCCAGTATATGTTTAGAACATGTATTGAGACAGAGCCAGTGTTCAGCTGAGTTGCCTGGGAGGCTTCAGATGTCTGAGGACCCAAACAAAAAGAGAGATAGATTTGTGTTGTGTGTTGTGCAGGACAGCAGGATCGTCAAACCAATGGGATCATCCAGAGGCTTAAGGTGAAAGGTCAAAAGATAATTTCTAGGTTATACACTAGACTAGGATTTTGATTGGTTGTACATTCCTTAATGTAACTAGCCACACTGACTTCTAATACAACACTATGGGCATTCTGAGGTGAAGTTGGCTTGGGATACATTGCTCTGACACAGGATATAGAGAGAATAAGGCAAACAATTTGTGTTGATACACAAAATACAGTCTTTTAGTTGATTGAATTATCTGCCGTCTCCTGTCAGTTGACTGAGCAGCTTCCTGAAACAAGTCACTCGAGATACAAGTCAGTATTAGACGTCCATCCATGTCTGGGGACGTCCGGAGATGACGTGGAAACCGACCAATAAAGGCAACAGTGAGCACTGTTACCTTCAAGTAAGGTTTCAGTTTTTCTAGGGCGTTTTGGACTGGAATGGCGAATGGGCGTAAGCATCTGCCTCTGGTGAAAAAGGTTGCAAGCATCTGCATCTGCCTCTGGTGCAAAAGGTTGCAAGCATCTGCATCTGCCTCTGGTGAAAAAGGTTGCAAGCATCTGCATCTGCCTCTGGTGAAAAAGGTTGCAAGCATCTGCATCTGCCTCTGGTGAAAAAGGTTGCAAGCATCTGCCTCTGCCTCTGGTGCAAAAGGTTGCAAGCATCTGCCTCTGCCTCTGGTGCAATAGGTAATATGTTTGAAACTTAACATTAAACACCTTGGAATATGATGTTTGGAACAACTTCGAAATTTGACGTTTGAGAAACATGGATGAAAGTCTAATTCTGACGTGACACTGTGAGAGCTTGTTGAGTTGAAAAGCTTTCTGTTGTCATTCTCCTTCCCATCTTTAACAGTACCAGATCCTACTCCAGGGGATGGTGCTAGTAGTCGGGTAGCGCCATCCAGTGGAACATAAAATGCTGCTGACATGTCTTCAAGTTCACTTTTAAAACAATAGAGTACAATTGACCATCACCATGACAGTGTAAATCCACTACCATGTGGACAGTGGTTCAAAAAGAAGACAGACAACCACAACACAGGATACAAACGATAATTAGGGTTGTACTTGTATTGCTCATCAACATGATATTGGTTATTCTGTTTTGATTATCGGGGAATAGATTTGGAGGGACTCAAAATGTGACGGAAATTTGTCAGAGATCAAATGGACATCTCTTGCAAAAAAAAAGTATTTAAATATAAAACAATAACCTCTGTCGTTACCCCCTACACTTAGTGTATATAAACATGTAAAGACAGCATGTAAAAAGAATACAGGGACACCTGGATCATCATTTTCTTCTTGGAGGTCTTTTTTTATTTTTCTTCTTCTCATGATTATTGGATTTCTAACCAGGAGAGGAGGCTGCTCTCTCACTCATCTGAGATACAGAGCGCAGTCCCTCCCAGAGGACTGGGGTTCACAGTTCTGCCTGCCTGCCTGCCTGGAGCTGCCTGCCTGGCCCTGCTTGTCTGCCTCCAGACATAAAACCCTTCACCTTGCTGTAGCTCTGTCTGGCTGGAATCAGCTCTGGATAGGAGAAGGGTTTACTTAAATAACACACACACAGCTACTGTTTATTCCCAAGGCTGTCACCATAGCTCTACACATTGGGCAAAGCCAACATATCATTTAAGTGAGAACTTAATATGTAAGCACACACTGCACCAATTCCAAATAGCTGACCACAAAAGCCCTTCATTGACAGAGTAATGTAAAAGGTCTTTGTTTCCCACTCTTCGGGGTCACTGTTTGGTGATTTTCATGCGTTGTTTCTGTCATTTTCTGCCTCTTATCCTGTTTATAGAAACAGTTCACTTTTTTTCCCCTTCTCTTTTTTTTTGGTCTGGTGAAATCGGTTGGGACGGCCCAAGAATAGGGGGTGGAGTTGAGAATGCTTCACGTTTCTCAGACTGGTGCCAAAGGCTTGGCATGAAACGTTAACACTCTTCCCTCCAAATAGGTTTCTATGGTCCTAATAAGCAGTAGGTGTCTGCAACCATAGTAGTCCTTGTGACAGACAGGCAGCCTGGACAGTGTACTGTGCTTCTGATTGCTGATTATGTTTTCCAAAATGGCTGGACTTCTTGCCGGTGTACAAACCTACCCATGTGCAAACATGTTTTAGGTTAGGTACCATTCCATTATGTTTTCATGACCCTGGACCAACAAATACACTATATATACACTAAAATATGTGGACAACCCTTCAAATGAATGGATTTGGCTATTTCAGCCACACCCATTGCTGACAGGTATAAAAAAAAACAGCCATGCAATCTCCATAGACGAACATTGACAGTAGAATGGCCTTACTGAAGAGCTCAGTGACTTTCAACGTGGCACCATCATAGGATGCCACTTTTCCAAGTCAGTTCGTAAAATTTATGCCCTGCTAGAGGGGCCCCAGTCAACTGTAAACGCTGTTATTGAGAAGTGGAAAAATCTAGAAGCAACAAGCAGCCGAGCAGCTGCACACAAGCCTAAGATCACCATGCGCAATGCCAAGCGTCGACTGGAGTGGTATATAGCTTGCTGCCATTGGACTCTGAAGCAGTGGAAACGTGTTCTCTGGAGTGATTAATCACACTTCACCATGGAGTGACAAATCTGGGTTTGGCAGATGCCAGGAGAATGCTACCTTCCCAATGCATAGTGCCAACTGTAAAGTTTGGTGGAGGAGGAATAATTGTCATGGTTCAGCCTAGGCCCCTTAATCTTAACGCTACAGCATACATTGTAGACGATTCGGTACTTCCAACAGTTTGGGGAAGGTCCTTTCCTGTTTCAGCATGACAATGCGCACAGAGAGGTCCATACAGAAATGGTTTGTCGAGATCGGTGTGGAAGAGCTTGACTGACCTCAACCCCATCAAACACCAACTCCATATTAATGCTCATGATTTTGGAATGAGATGTTCAACACGCAGTTGTCCACATACTTTTGGTCATGTAGTGAATCTGCAAGCATTATTGTATATTTTACATAAATAAAAAAAGACTTGCTGAAAGTTCTGTTCATATTTTAGAGTATTCTGCGTTAAAAAGATTGTTTCACATTGCAAATGAATGAAAACATTTCCCTTAGGATTTAGCTGCCTCCCTCAGGCTACTCATGTCGACAGGCCATATCTTAACTCTCACACAAACATGCACAATGGTTCATTTATGTTTTCATATGGAGATATTTCATCTTTATATTTGTGTGCCAAATGTTTTTCAAAAAACATTTTATCAAAAATGATAATGGTACGTGCCTGATAAGATTGTGGTGGTGATATAGGCTGAATGACTGAATATAGGTTGTTGCAACTAATTATACAGTCAAAACTAATACCATAAACTAAGCTACAGCCTGATGTTTTTGCAATATGGTAAAAGAAAAGATTTGACATTTATTCCAAACAGATAGTGTGTACGTAAACCCTTGGGCTGTTGTAATATTTCTGACTGCACAGGCCAGAATATGCTAGACAAGTTTGGACTTACACTGGCAAAGACTCAAAACAGCAGCCATTTTGTATGAAATGAAATCAACCCAACCATACACAATCATTTGAATTTATCTCTGATAGTCTACTTACTGTATTACCCAATTCTCAATATTTAGTTTGCTATAATATAGAAATAATATATGCCAGTTAGCAGACCGTTTAATCCAAAGCGACTTACAGTCATACTTAATGCATACTGTATAGTGTATGTGCACTGTTATATTGTTACGTCATTGGGGAAATCCTTTACTTAAAGCCTGCAGGTATAATGGATTTTATAAAGCAGTTTTTCAACTGACTTCACATGGCTTACTTAAGACATAATAAGGAGGTCTTATGTCATGCTTATGACAAGTCTTACAATGCATTATAACTGTATCATAATGGGTTATAACTTATTAGAAGCATGTATGAGCCTCTGTAATATCTTATAATATAGTATGTCGCTATGTATCAACATTTCACAGCATCATTATGAGATTATTATGAGACATAAAAGGGTCATTGATGCTCATAACAACTCTTACAATGTGCATTATAATTGCGTCATAATGCATTATACTTGCAGGCTTTAAGTAAATCCGCTACCTGTTTCCTTTTCTGCAGTGTAATGGGTCAAGGTGAGTTTATCTACAATGAGTCGCATACGTTAGTGAACCGATGAGTCAAAGGGCCTGTGACTATAGTCTAGTACATAAAGGAGAGACGGGTGTCACTTTCATTTCTTTATCAAAGCTGTGTGACTTCAGTAGAGCTGTTAGTTCATAGGTCCTGTGACCTTCATGTAGCCGAAGCACTGTGGTCTCCAAGATGGCATTTAAGTTGTACTGCACACAGGAAACAACTCAATTACACTGACCCTCCCTTCATCCCTGCAACAACCACATCATACGCCTCCCACTGCAGCCTAGGGCTGGACTACACAGAAAGGGAGGGGGAAAAGAAGAAAACCCCAACCATGATGAAAACCTCTGAGGGAAATGTAGAGCGAGAGAATGAGGAAGAGGCAGAAAAGAAAGAAAGGAAGAAACAAACAGGGAGGGGAGTAAGAATAAGAGACAACGTGGCAAGAGGTTTTTTCAGTGTAGTCTTTGGAAAGGATGAGAGGACAGTGGGGTTATGTGAGGTTGTGGAGGAGCGCTGTGTTCATGCACAATATAATCACCTCAGATAGAGTGCAGGCCTGCTGTATTTACACAGCTTTTAAACTCAGACATAGTAATCATAGTTTAATCTATGGGCTAGCATATACAGTACTCTTTCCTACTCGTTATGCATAAATTATGTTAAACTCTATGTTATTATATGCTATGTAACATACCGTAACACGTCTCTCTAAGTATGTATTCTTTGGAGAGTAGGTATTCTGAATGATTGATTTTAAGCCTGTATGAATGATGATTCAATCATAGAATTAGATTTACTAGAATAGTTGTTCTGATTCTGTAGCTCCAATTCTATTCTCTGGTAGAGGTGTTTATGGGTGTTTCATGTGTGCTAATGAGTCCAGCTCCACTGAACTGACCAGACCTCTCTGGTGTGTAGTTTTTACAGCCTGAACATTGTACTGATCTGCTCCCCACCACACCATCCATCTTCTGATGGACATGTTTCCTGTTTACCACCAAATAAGGCAAGTGGAGCATCTGAACAAATCAAGTCACTGCATAATGTCACTGCAGGGCGGCAGGGTAGCCTAGAGTGTTGGACTAATAACCGAAAGGTTGCAAGTTCAAATCCCCGAGCTGACAAGGTACAAATCTGTCGTTCTGCCCCTGAACAGGCAGTTAACCCACTGTTCCTAGGCTGTCATTGAAAATAAGAATTTGTTCTTAACTGACTTGCCTAGTTAAATAAAGGTAAAATAAAAATAAAAACTGCATAATGTCACTGTACTTCAGAATCACCTTTGTTTGCCAAGAATATTTACATACTGTAAACCTGGAATTTGACTTGGTGAAATGCAGTGGTGGAAAAAGTACTAAAATGTCATACTTGAGTAAAAGTACAGATACCTTAATAGAAAAAGAGTCAAGTAGCTTCCCCAGTGGTCTAAGGCACTGCATCGCAGTTTTAGCTGTGCCTCTAGAGATTCTGGGTTCGAGCCCAGGCTTTGTCGCAGCCGGCTGTGACTGGAAGACCAACGTGCACATTGTCCGGGTTAGGGGAGGGTTTGGCTGGCAGGGATGTCCTTGTGACTCCTGTGGAGGGCCGGGTGCAGTGCATGCTGACATGGTCACTTGGTGTAGAGTGTTTCCTCCGGCTGGCTTCTGGGTTAAGTGGGCATTGTGTCAAGAAGCAGTGCGGCTTGGTTGGGTTGTGTTTCGGAGGACGCACGGCTCTCGACCTTTCCCTCTTGGGACAAGAAGACCAATTGGATACAATGAAACTGGGGAGAAAAAGGGGTAAAAAAAAAAGTAACCCAGTAAAATACTACTTAAGTAAAAGTCTAAAAGTATTTGGTTTTAAACGTACTTCAGTATAAAAAGTAAATGGAATTACTAAAATATACTTAAGTATTAAATTAAGGTATCCTTACTTTTACTCAAGTATGACATTATATTCTGCAAGCACAATTATATTGTTTTTTATTTTACGAATAGGCATTGGCACACTCCGACACTCAGGCAGTAATGTACAAACAAAGCATTTGTCTTCTGTGAGTCCGCCAGATTAGAGACAGTAGGGATGACCAGGGATGTTTTCTTGAAAAGTGTGTGAATTTGACAATTTTCCTGTGAAAATGAAACAACTACTTTTGGGTGTCAGGGAAAATGTATGGAGTAAAAGGTACATTATTTTATTTAGGAATGTAATGAAGTAAAAGTAAAAGTTTGCAACAATGTAAATACCCCCAAAAAACAACTTAAGTAGTACTTTAAGGTATTTTTACTATTAAGTACTTTACACCACTAGTGAAATGATGCTGCCAGCATTAGACAATATATGCAGACAGGATACAGTATAGATGGAGGAATTTACAGTCTAGATACAGTAAACAGTTACACATCATATGGATTTGTGTCGGCGGCTGACAGAAAAAGGCTGAATTGGAATATTTGTCAGACCATACTGTGGGTTGATATGAGGAAACTATTCATTTTCATACATGTCATGCACATCACTTATAAAGAGATATCCTTTATGTCTATAATAAACACCTATAGTTCTTTACATTTAACCATATGTTGGCATCATCTAAATAATTTCCTGTACCCAATAATTTTCTCCAGACACATGACGTGGGGCTCTGTCCGTTTTTTAAATAAATGATAGGGGACTCCTTCATCTTTCAGGTTAAAGTCAACGTAGCCTCAGTTACAGGAGCATCAATCACTTCTGAGAGTCTACAGTTGTGAAAGACAGACCTACGTAGACTTCAAGTGACTGTGAGCTGCTCCTTCTCTCCTCAACCAACCTGTCAGTTTACACGTTTATTACCCCCAAAATGAAGGGATTCTCTCAGCATGCAATCACTGCCCACGTGCCGATTAAATAGCAGGTCTGCCACACTCTCACACTGACTCAGGTGTGTAATTTACAAGGGAGCTTAGTCCAGAACAGAACAGGTTCTCTGGATCAGCTAGTTTACCCTGGAGGCCTGGGAGCCATGGCAACACGGGATGACTGTAGTTCTAAATATGGCTGCTATACAACATTTTGTCTCAGTATTTTTGAAATACTGCTATATTGCTATATGTATGTAACTTTATTATGTATGTACATTTATTATGAATGTAACTTAATTATTTATTTATTATATATCCAAACCATTTTTAGGAATGCTTTCCTCCTCTTTTTCAGTTTATGTTAAAGACAGTGTCAAGTTTTCCACCCTTTTACATTTAACACGAACATGTGACACATGATATTTTATGTTCTGTGCTTCCTTATCTGTGATATACAAGTATGAGCTATAACAGATTTCAGAAGAACCCAATAGGGCCTTGATATCAGATTTCAGAAGAACCCAATAGGGCCTTGATATCAGATTTCAACCAGGAAACCCCTCTACTAATAGCGTTGAGCTTTTGTCGTGTTTTCTGAGAGGTTGGAAAAGGACAGAAATTACTAGGGAGCTTGCAAGAGAAAGAGGATGAGGTGGGAAAGGGAGGAGTGAAAAAGGGTGGAAGAGGGAGGGAGGAGCGAAGAAGGGTGGAACAGGGAGGTGTGTAGGCTAGAGGGGAGAGAGACACCAAAATTCCTCCACTCCCTACTTTTCTTTGTTTCCTCTCGTCAGTGAAAGTAATTCACACATAAAGAAAGCCATCTCTCTACCCCCTCCATCACCATCACGTACCCTTGTATTTGGTTTACTGTGCTTCCCCTCAGGCCAAGGAGAGGCTCCTATAAACCCCTCTAACACCACCCAAATGGTCCAGTCCTCAGCTTACCCACTGACCAGAGTGGGAGAGACCATTTGGGGAGAGGGTGGGGGGGTGAGAGGAGTTTCAGCCAGGAGCTTCTTCTCTTACATCCAGGCCACTGGATTCCATTCCTCTCCATTCCCCTGCTTGTTTTTTTCCACCAGAAGCTGACATGCAGCAGACTGAGACAGTCAAGGAGTGGTGGAAGTGATCGCTCTGAGGGTGGGGGTGTGAGGAGGGGAGGGAGAGTTGGGAAGGGGAAGGCTTGTTTTGGGCTTTCAGATGTCTGTGGAAAATGAATCACGGAGGCCTGTGCAGGGGGAGCGAGGAGGGAAGTAGAAACACATCTGGCCCTGAAAAAAAGAAGAATAGGAATTGGAGAGCAGCCGGTTTGCTATTTTCCTACGTCTGTGTACTGTAGGTCTCAGATACAAACTGTAGAATATTTAGTTGTCTTATGATGTCTTAAAAGCTGAGGTGTCAGGTGTGATGAGTGAGCTCTCTTCTCCTTATTGTCCACCCACATAAACAGCGAAACCTATAACATTGAGAAACAGACAGACAGACAGACAGACAGGAAGACAGATAGACAGACAGAGCAAAAACAATTAGAAAGAAATGAATGAGATACCCTATCCACTGTCGTCCTTGGTCTATAATGCTATGTTATTCTAGGCTTGAGAAGGCTCTGCCTAAATACTGACCAGTTTCCACAATACCCGAGGAGGAGGTGGAGGGAGAGGGAAATGCCAGGTTCCAATCCACTCTGGCTAGCCTGGCTTGTCATTAAGATTTTTCCCTTTCATTTTGGAAATGGTTTGGGGCGACTTGCCATAGACATTTCTTTTAACTGAGCCACGTCATCTAGCAGTCTACGTGAAGAGAGAGAGATTCTCATTGGGAGTTTATGTTTTTGTAAATTAACTTTTGGAAATGGTGTAATGATATTAGCTACATGCTTCAGAAAATACTCAAGGTTCGGTTTCATACATTACCACAAACTAGGTTAGTGGCTAAAAGCATGAAAATGGGATTGGATTTCAACATGGCAACTTATTCTGTACAGTATAATAAAAACAAGTTGAGATTCTTTGTAACCAATATCATGTGCAGTAAAGACATATCATTTCAACTGTATTTTTGGTACCAGACTTTTATTAGCAGACAATATGTTAAGAGAGGAAGTAGTCCACGGATGGTGGAATACAGTGACACGCGACAGATACAGAAAAGGAGGAAAGGCAGATGAAGACAGAAGGAACAGGAGAGGGAAATAGGGAGGGAACATTCCTGACATCTTGGAGGAGACCCAGACCTTTGAGACTGCTGGGGAGAACTGGGTTGGATTTTGAGTTCAGACCACTTGGAGCTTGAAAACTGGCAGCATCTCTCTTTCTCTCTCTCTCCCACTCTCTCCCTCGTTCTCTCAATTAAATTCAAGGGCTGCATTGGCATGGAAAACGTATGTTAACATTGCCAAAGCAAGTGAAGAGATAATAAACAAATGTGAAATAAACAATAAAAATGTACAGTAAATATTATACTCACAGAAGTTCCTATATAACGATGTGCAATTAGTTCAAGTACAAAGGGGGAAATAAATGAACATAAATATGCCTTGTATTTACAATGGTGTTTGTTCTTCACTGGTTGCCCTTTTCTTGTGGCAACAGGTCACAAATGGGAGTTTATCAAAATGGGGTTTGTTTTCAAATTATTTGTGCATCTGTGTAATCTGAGGGAAATATGTGTCTCTAATGTGGTCATACATTTGTCTCTCTCTCGCTCTCTCTTTAAAGTGAGTTAATATCTCTTCGATTCATTATATTGAATATGCAGTCAAATTGGTCTTAATTTGAGCCAGTTGGCCACAGCATGAAAAAAATCCTGCAGCAACAGGAAATGTTAATTATTACGTGGATTATCATCAATGGACATTTTTGAAGGGGTTGATACATTTTTCAGAAGGGTCAGAAATTCAGAAGAATTTCAAGTCTGAAATTTCAAAGTGGAAATTACAAACTTCAGAAGCCTTTTTAAACCTCAAATACACTACCATTTTTTACTTTCCTGGGCGATCAAATGAAGATCCTACATCTGAATGTGTTTATATGTGGACCAGAGGATCAGTGTGCTGCAAACTGAACATCCACAATGTGTTTGCCTGTTCTTTTCTTTTTTTCCTGAGATCACACATAAAGTACATTCCTGCATGTTCTAGCCAGGCTTCACAGACATGAATCAAATAGAAAAACATGTAGTCACTCCTGAACTCTGCTGGGTGAACAACAAGCAACCCAGTCCTTTTGTTCTGGAAGAGAGGAACAGATCAGCGAGAGGAGGGATAAAATGGAGGAAAATAATTGATTAAATATCCAAATGTATTCACAAACTGGGAGGCACATGCACATTTGTGGCCTGCTGGAGGTCATTTCGGGGCTGTCGGTGGGCAGTACGGGCTTTCAGCTCCCTCCAAAGATTTTCTATTGGGTTCAGGTCTGGAGACTGGCTAGGCCACTCCAGGACCTTGAGATGCTTCTTATAGGCCACTCTTTAGTTGTCCTGGCTGTGTGTTTCAGGTCGTTGTCATGCAGGAAGATCCAGCTTTGGGACAGGACAACTTCACCGCATCAAACGGACGATGGACAGGGCCATTTACCGTCAAATCTTGGGTGAGAATCTCCTTCCCTCAGCCAGGGCATTGAAAATGGGTCGTGGATGTGTATTCCAGCATGACAATGACCCAAAACACACGGCCAAGGCAACAAAGGAGTGGCTCAAGAAGAAGCACATTAAGGTCCTGGAGTGGCCTATCCAGTCTCCAGACCTTAATCCCATAGAAAATCTGTGGAGGGAGCTGAAGGTACGAGTTGCCAAACGTCAGCCTCGAAACCTTAATGACTTGGAGAAGATCTGCAAAGAGGAGTGGAACAAAATCCCTCCTGAGATGTGTGCAAACCTGGTGGCCAACTACAAGAAACGTCTGACCTCTGTGATTGCCAACAAGGGTTTTGCCACCAAGTACTAAGTCATGTTTTGCAGAGGGGTCAAATACTTATTTCCCTCATTAAAATGCAAATCAATTTATAACATTTTTGACCTGCGTTTTTCTGGATTTGTTGTTGTTATTCTGTCTCTCACTGTTCAAATAAATGTACAATTAAAATTATAGACTGATTGTTTCTTTGTCAGTGGGCAAACGTACAAAATCAGCAGGGGATCAAATACTTTTTCCCCTGAAAATATACACTGTATATACAAAAATATGTAAATATTATAATATCATCTTTGTATCTCAAAATCCTTGTAATGTAGTTAAAAATCTAAATTAAAATGATTAAAATATCAATTCAACCAGAAAGCACCCTTAGATCATGGGAAAAGGCTGCACTTGACCAATGCACTTAAATCATTCCTACGGTGAATGGCTTGGCCCGCTACGCTATGAAACTACACACTATTGCAGAGACTGATATTACCGGACGCAATTGATATGGTGAAAACAATATGTGAGGAGGCGGAGAATCTCACATCAATACCATTGTCAGATAACACTGTTACGTGAAGAATGTATGCTATTCCTAGCAATCAAGAGGAAACTGACTGAAAACTCGAAAACTCCCCAGCTTATGCATTGACTTTTGTTCGCTATATATGTTGGGGGATGGATGCTATTCACAAGAACATATTGTTCTGTCTCACGATTCCCAGGCATGAAATGGCATAGGCTATATTGACAAAAAAACAGATTCCATATGGGATCGAATGGTTGGCTTTTCCACAGACGGGGTTCTATCTCTGGTGGGATGGCGGGCAGGCCTCTGCAATCTAACTTCTGAACGTGTCTCCCTCTGCCATATGGGCACATTGTATGATACACCGAGAACAACTGGTGGCAAAAGAGCTGAGCACAGAACTCAGAGATTTACTGCAGCAGGTAACTTCCATTGTAAAATACATCAAACCACATCCACTGTGTTCCACCTGTTCACAAATCTATGTGGGAAAAAAACAGACTTGGTTGACTGTGTAATGAAAAGAAAATAACAGAAACGAGCATCAGTAAGTGTTCCACACTAGTGATGACTGCTCACCTCCAATGCTTGGAAGAGCACTTTGAGACCTACTTCCCAATCCATTTGACTGGGATCTTGGCTCAGTGGACATGTCGTAAGTCAAATCGAACAGCTGATCGAGCTGTCATGTGACCGAATGCTGCAGACAGCGCTTCACGGGTCACTACGGAGGAGTTTTGGTTCCTGACTCCAAGGGAATAATACCTTGCCATCTCCCCTGAGCATTAATGTCGTGTTCAAAACAATTGGGAACACGGAAATCTCCAACTTCCGACTTCAGTGCGTTCAAGACAACTGAGAACTTGGAAAGAAACGAGCTCTGACTGGAAAAATTCTTTTCGAACGATCATCCAACTCGGAATTCCAACTTGGGCCTCTTTCTAGATCTCCGACTTTCTGACTTTCTGACCACTGACATCATGATTTGACCTCGTATTTCCCTGAGTTCCCAGTTGTCTTGAAAGCACCATAAAACTAATGGTAGGCTACCCTTTGCCAGCGCATATCTGTGTGGAGCTGGATTCAGGGCTCTCGTCTGCATTAAAACCAAATATAGATCCAGGTTGGATGTGACAGCAGAGATGAGATGTGCAACTGTCGACCACGCCCCCTGACTTTGAGAAGCTGCAACGTGACATAGATCAAACACACCCATCTCATTAGTGGCGGTGAGATAAGATACATTATGTTATGACTCATTTGCAATTGACTGTCATAGCCCCACATTAAAAGCATGTGATGCTGAGTTGAGAAGACAATCAGAAATACTGTTAGAATGTTCTTCAATTGACTGCCATAGCTCCAAATAAAAAATGGGTGGGGTCACCGAAAATGTTCAGATGTCAAAATGGAGTCGTGGGCCCCCTAGGGTAGAGAGAAAGAGAGGTTAGAGACAGAGCAGTGAGTGCACTATATTTTGAAGTGATGTTAGATCAAAGTGGACAGTTTTTATACCTGTCCCATTCTTTTCATAAAAGAGAGCAGCCTGACAGGAACTACTTTTAGATGCAAAAGAGCCTCAGTTTCAAAGCTTCGCTCCAAGTCTTCTAATTGAATAAAGAGATGAAATAGTTTGGGAACCAGAGGCACTTCCTAATTAGCGGTATTACTCTGCATGTGGAACCATGGGTTATAATAATAGTCTAGCATTTTAAATGAGCACCGTACTTTTACTGATCTTAGAGGATTCTGATGTTGGGTCTCTATGGTATTATTTACACTCAAATACTACTTTCAGTATTTTAAAAAACTACGGCCTAAATAAGACCGGAGACTCTGAGAAAAAGTAGAATTGACCACGCAAAGGAAAAAGTAGAATTGACCACGCAAAGGAAAAAGTAGAATTGACCACGCAAAGGAGAAAGTAGAATTGACCACGCAAAGGAAAAAGTAGAATTGACCACGCAAAGGAAAAAGTAGAATTGACCACGCAAAGGAAAAAGTAGAATTTAACACGCAAAGGAAAAAGTAGAATTTAACACGCAAAGGAAAAAGTAGAATTTAACACACAAAGGAAAAAGTCGAATTTAGCATGGAAAGGAAAAAGTTGAATTTATTAAGTAAAGGAAAAAGTTGAATTTTACAGTTAAAGTCAAGGTATGTGCTAACACGTGGTCCTGATGTATAGTTACGAGTGGAAATTGACCGAAAGAAAATATTTCCAATATTTCCAACCTCCCTGTGCTAAGGTAGGAGGACATGGATAGACCACACGTTGTTTTAAGTCAACGTGTAGGTAGGAAGTCCATGTTAATTAACAGTCCCTCTAAGCGTTCAAATATGGATGCGGTGCTTTAAAGTAATTTGTGTTGTTAAGGATCCCTCTGAATGTCGTGTTTAATATTGAACCATAACCAGGAATGGTACACCTCACTCAAATGTCTCACATTTCAGAAGGATCCTCCAATATTAATTTGACGCTCACTGCAATCTTCAATAGAAACGTTCAGCAATTATACAATTTCCATGTTTGAAAGAAAGTAATTCTGCAAAAAGGTCATAAAAGACTAGGAGTGAGGTTATGATAAAGAGAGAGAGAGAGAGAGAGAGAGAGAGAGAGAGAGAGAGAGAGAGAGAGAGAGAGAGAGAGAGAGAGAGAGATAGAGAGGGGGAGTAAAGAGAGAGAGAGAATAAACTGAGTTGAACAGAGGGAAGCAGAAAGAAACAGACCGAGAGAAAGAGTTGAGAGAGAGGAAAAGAGAGAGGGAGAAGTGAGAAAGTGAGAGAGAAAGTGTAATGTGTGTCTCTTTCCAGGCTGCAGCAGCACCAGTCAGGGCCTGTCCTCTTCTCTCCACACTCCTCTGGCTCCTTCTCTCTGTCTCTCTCCTCTCTGTCTCCTCTCTGTCTCCTTCTCTCTGTCTCTCTCCTCTCTGTCTCCTCTCTGTCTCCTCTCTGTCTCCTTCTCTCTGTCTCTCTCCTTCTCTCTGTCTCCTTCTCTCTGCCTCTCTTCTTCTCTCTGTCTCTCTCCTCTCTGTCTCCTTCACTCTGTCTCCTTCTCTCTGTCTCCTTCTCTCTGTCTCTCTTCTTCTCTCTGTCTCTCTCCTCTCTGTCTCCTTCACTCTGTCTCCTTCTCTCTGTCTCTCTCCTCAATGTCTCCTCTCTGTCTCCTTCTCTCTGTCTCTCTCCTTCTCTCTGTCTCTCTTCTTCTCTCTGTCTCTCTCCTCTCTGTCTCCTTCACTCTGTCTCCTTCTCTCTGTCTCCTTCTCTCTGTCTCTCTTCTTCTCTCTGTCTCTCTCCTCTCTGTCTCCTTCACTCTGTCTCCTTCTCTCTGTCTCCTCTCTCTCGCCTCTCTCTCTCCTCCTCTCTGTCTCCTTCTCTCTGTCTCTCTCCTTCCTCTGTCTCTCTCCTTCTCTCTTTCTCTCTCCTTCTCTCTGTCTCTCTCCTTCTCTCTGTATCCTTCACTCTGTCTCCTTCTGCCTGTCTCCTTCACTCTGTCTCCTTCTCTCTGTCTCCTTCTGCCTGTCTCCTTCTCTCTGTCTCCTTCTCTCTCTCCATGACCTGAGGCAGCTGGATCCTATTCTCCACTCATTAACCTCTGCTCTCCCTTCCCCCCTTCAGGAGACTTCCTGATTAAATAATAGATTTAAAATGTTTTGGGTTAATAACAGTTAAATATAGGTTACAAAATGGTCTGGTTCAGATTGTCTGAGACAGCAGACAGACCCCACCCTGGAGATAAAGAGCAATGATTACAGTTTGATAGCAAATTAGTGTTGTGCTCTCAGTATCTGTCTCTATCCCCCTCAATCACATGATGCCACAGATACATACTTTATTATAATGCCAGCTGTGTTTCCTTAGGTTACCATCCAACTTCTAACTCTCTTCTTCCTCTAGGGTCTTATTGTAGGACGATCCAACACATGTCAATGTATTTCTTCCTCTGACCTCAGACCAGTAATAGGGATACAAGATGTATCCCAAGCTTAATGTACGAAACAATGACAGATAGAACCCCATGGTGTTCAATTATGACCATCCTGTTTGCCATTTAAGATGTTGTCCTAACCCCTAACCCCTAACCCCTTACCTAAAACTGATACTCTACATGACACAAACAGCTGGTTGAGTTAGTCAGGAGTTAACTATGCTTGGTTTGGTCTGGCGGGACACAATGCAGAAAAAGAAAGTGCAGTCTTTTACACGTTCTACAGTCCTACAGTAATGCACACGTGGAAGACGTCTATGTTCATTCACCAAGGTTTGACAAAGAAAAAAGGGAAAAGAGAACCTATTTAACACAAGCTCCACCTCTGCATGTGACTGGCTCTGGATCCATCTGGTTAACAATCCAAAACTGGGTGATGTGCGGAGAACACACCCTAAGCCTGGGAAGAATGAGTACTTCTCTTTGATGAGAGAGAGAGAGAGAGAGAGAGAGAGAGAGAGAGAGAGAGAGAGAGAGAGAGAGAGAGAGAGAGAGAGAAGAGAGAGAGAGAGAGAGAGAGAGAGAGAGAGAGAGAGAGAGAGAGAGAGAGAGAGAGAAGCCTATGCCTATCCCCCTGTCATGTAAACCCAGCAATGACTGAGCCATGCACTGGACCACCAAGGTGTTCCAACACATGTTGTTGTTGCTGGGAGCCCCCCTCAATCCCTTAAGACTGATCATTCCTGAGGACTTCAGGTGCACTCAAAATAGGCACAAGAGAGAAAAGAGAAATCTAAACAGATTTAGACATTTAGGAAATGATTCACTTCAACATATTGAAAGTCTTGCTTATTAAAACACAGTTAGAAAGCTCTCATATGAATTCTGGGGTTTGGAAATGACTGCTTGTTGGAATAACTTTTTTATTTCAATGTGAACTATAGAAGCATGTTAGGACAGAATAAACTGACTAGCAGAAATTATCCAGTTGTAATAAGTTTGTGATTTACAGCCTCAAAATCAGTTTGTGCAGATGAATCCCTCTGTTTCCACGTCATCTGTGGCAGTTGGAATTGTCTCTGTTTGCCTTTGTTTGTGGGAGAGAGCGGAGCGGAGGAGAACGAGAGCAGGGGATTGGAACCAGATGCAGCCACAGTTTCATTTTGGGCACCAGCCAGGAAGCATGCACTCATGCTGAAGCTATGTCATGGGCAGGCCTAGCCGCTCTAACCCCACTCTACCTCTTCTCCTTCCTTCACGCTTCCAGTTCCCTTCCATCCTGACTCCCTTTCTTTCTTACACAGCAGACTCAAGAGAAAAGGGCTGATGGACAGTCATTTAGATATAGAGGAATTGATGATAAAAGTATTGTGGGAGATGTTTTGTTAGACTTCAGTGCGGATTTTTACATTATTGATCATAGTCTGCTGATGGAAAAACGTGTGTGTTATGTCTTTACAAGCCCCGCTATATTGGGGATAAAGAGTTACCTGTCTAACAGAACACAGAGAGAATTCTTTAATGGAAGCCTCTCCAACATAATCCAGGTCGAATCATGAATTCCCCAGGGCAGCTGTTTAGGGCCCTTACTTTTTTCTATCTTTACTAATGACATGCCACTGTCTTTGAGGAAAGCCAGTGTGCCTATGTATGCGGATGACTCGACACTATACACGTCAGCTACTAAAGCGAGTGAAATCAATGCAACACTTAACAAAGAGCTGCAGTTGGTTTCAGAGTGGGTGGCAAGGAATAAGTTAGTCCTAAATACTTCAAAAACTAAAAGCATTGTATTTGGGACAAATCATTCACTAAACCCTAAACCTCATCTAAATTTTGTAATAAATTATGTGGAA
This sequence comes from Oncorhynchus keta, assembly GCF_023373465.1. Taxonomy (NCBI): domain Eukaryota; kingdom Metazoa; phylum Chordata; class Actinopteri; order Salmoniformes; family Salmonidae; genus Oncorhynchus; species Oncorhynchus keta. Next base: position 30,262,749 of record NC_068440.1, on the reverse strand, counting down.
ATTGAGCAAGTTGAGGTCATGGTCAGAACATGTTGATAGAACAGTAGCTAAGTTGAGGAAAAGTCTGCCCATAATAAGCGCTGCTCTGCCCTTTTAACGACACTATCAACAAGGCAGGTCCTACAGGCCCTAGTTTTGTCGATCCTGGACTACTGTTCAGTGGTGGGGTCAGGTGCCACGAAGAGGGACCTCTGAAAAATACAATTGGCTCAGAACAGAGCAGCACTGCTGGCCCTTAAATGTACATGGAACGCTAACATTAATAATATGCATATAAATCTCGCATGGCTCAAAGTGAAGAAGAGTTTGACTTCTTATGTAAACTTCACTACTTGTTTATATTATAAGTGTTGACATGCTGAATGCACAGAGGTGTCTGTTTAAACTACTAGTATACAGCTCGGACAACCATGCATACCCCACAAGACATGCCACCAGAGATCACTTCACAATCCCCAAGTCAAGAACAGACTACATAGAGCCATGACTACATGGAACTCTATTCCAAATCAGGTAACTGATGCAAGCAGTAGAATCAGATATACAGAACAGATATAAATTCACCTTATGGAACAGCGGGGACTGTGAAGAGACACACACAGGCACAGACACACATAAACATGATACGACGCACGCTCTACACACACGTACACATGTATTTTTTTATTGTAGATATGTGATAGTAGAGTAGTGGCCTGGGGGAACATACTTAATGTGTTGTGTGTGTGTTATGAAATGTAATGTCATGTAATATTTTTTTTATTTTTGTATACGGTGCATTCAGAAAGTATTCAGACCCCTTCACTTTTTCCACATTTTGTTACATTACAGCCTTATTTTAAAATTGATTAAATTGTATTTTTCCCTCATCAATCTACACACAATACCCCATAAGGACATAGCCAAAACCGTTTTTTAGAAAAAAAACTGAAATATCACATTTACATAAGTATTCAGACCCTTAGTACGTTGTTGAAGCACCTTTGGCAGCGATTACAGCCTGGAGTCTTCTTGGGTATGATGCTTCGAGCTTGGCACACCTGTATTTGGGGAGTTTCTCCCATTCTTCTCTGCAGATCCTCTCAAACTCTGTCTGGTTGGATGGGGAGCATTGCTGCACAGCTATTTTCAGGTCTCTCGAGAGATATTAGATCGGGTTCAAGTCTGTGCTCTGGCTGGGTCATTCAAGGACATTCAGAGACTTGTCTCGAAGCCACTTCTGTGTTGTCTTGGCTGTGTGCTTAGGGTCATTGTCCTGTTGGAAGGTGAACCATTGCCCCAGTCTGAGGTCCTGAGCTCTCTAGTGCAGATTTTCATACTGTACTTTGCTGTACTTTGCTCTGTTAATCTTTCCCTCGATCCTGACTAGTCTCCCAGTCCCTGCCACTGATAAACATCCCCACAGCATGATGCTGCCACCACCATGTTTCACCGTAGGGACGGTGCCAGGTTACCCCCAGATGTGACCCTTCAGGCTTCTCATAGTCTGAGAGTCATTTAAGTGTATTTTGGCAAACTCCAAACGGGCTGTCATGTGCCTTTTACTGAGCATAAAGGCCTGATTGTTGGAGTGCTGCAGAGATAGTTGTCCTTCTGGAAGGTTTTCCCATTTCCACAGAGGAACTCTGGAGCTCTGTCAGAGTGACCATCGGGTTCTTTGTCACCTCCCTAACCAAGGCACTTCTCCCCCAATTGCTCAGTTTGGCCGTGCAGCCAGTTCTAGGAAGACTCTTGGTGGTTCCAAACGTCTTCCATTTAAGAATGATGGAGGCCACTGTGTTCTTGGGGACCTTCAATGCTGCAGAAATGTCTTGGTACCCTTCTCAAGATCTGTGCCATGTCACAATCCTATCTCTGAGCTCTACAGACAATTCCTTCGACCTCATGGCTTGGTTTCTGTTTTGACATGCACTGTCAACTGTGGGACCTTATATAGACCGGTGTGTTCCTTTCCAAATCATGTCCAATCAATTGAATTTACCACAGGTAGACTCCAATCAAGTTGTAGAAACATCTCAAGGATGATAAATGGAAACAGCATTCACCTGAGCTCAATTTCGAGTCTCATAGCAAAGGGTCTGAACACTTATGTAAATAAGGTATCTGTTTTTTATTTTTTATACATTTGCAAAAACAAAAACAAAAAAACTGTTTTCGCTTCGTCATTATGGGGTATTGTGTGTAAATTGATGAGGAACATTCGCGCTAATAGCATTTCAATCGGTGACGTCACTCGCTCTGAGACCTTGAAGTAGTTGTTCCCCTTGCTCTGCAAGGACCACAGCTTTTGTGGAGCGATGGTTAATGATGCTTAGAGGGTGGCTGTTGTCAATGTGTGCAGAGGGTCCCTGGTTCGAGCCCAGGTAGGGGCGAGGAGAGGGAGATGCAGCAAGATGCAGCAGTTTAAATGAGTACAGTATATACATATACATATGAGATGAGTAATGTAGGGTATGTAAACATAATTGGCATTGTTTAAAGTGGCTAGCGATACATGTTTACATCAATTTCAATCAATTCCCTTATTAAACTGGCTGAAGTTGAGTCAGTATGTTGGCAGCAGCCACTCAATGTTAGTGGTGGCTGTTTAACAGTCTGATGGCCTTGAGATAGAAGCTGTTTTTCAGTCTCTTGGTCCCTGCTTTGATGCACCTGTACTGACCTCGCCTTCTGGATAATAGCGGGGTGAACAGGCTGTGGCTCGGGTGGTTGTTGTCCTTGATGATCTTTATGGCCTTCCTGTGACATCGGGTGGTGTAGATGTCCTGGAGGGCAGGTAGTTTGCCCCCAGTGATGCGTTGTGCAGACCTCACTACCCTCTGGAGAACCTTACGGTTGTGGGTGATACAGCCCGACAGGATGCTCTCGATTGTGCATCTGTAGAAGTTTGTGAGTGCTTTTGGTGACAAGCCAAATTTCTTCAGCCTCCTGAGGTTGAAGAGGCGCTGCTGCGCCTTCTTCACAACGCTGTCTGTGTGGGTGGACCAATTCAATTTGTCTGTGATGTGTACGCAGAGGAACCTTTTCATGGTTCTCCACCACTGTACCGTCGATGTGGATAGGGGGGTGTTCCCTCTGCTGTTTCCTGAAGTCCACAATCTTCTCCTTTGTTTTGTTGACGTTGAGTGTGAGGTTATTTTCCTGACACCACACTCCGAGGGCCCTCACCTCCTCCCTGTAGGCCGTCTCGTCGTTGTTGGTAATCAAGCCTACCACTGTAGTGTCGTCCGCAAACTTGATGATTGAGTTGGAGGCGTGCATGGCCACACAGCCGTGGGTGAACCGGGATTTACAGGAGAGGGCTCAGAACGCACCTTTGTGGGGCCCCAGTGTTGAGGATCAGCGGGGTGGAGATGTTGTTACCTACCCTCACCACATGGGGGCGGCCCGTCAGGAAGTCCAGTACCTAGTTGCACAGGGCGGGGTCGAGACCCAGGGTCTCGAGCTTGATGACGAGTTTGGAGGGTACTATGGTGTAAATGCTGATCTGTAGTCGATGAACAGCATTCTCACATAGGTATTCCTCTTGTCCAGATGGATTAGGGCCGTGTGCAGTGTGGTTGCGATTGCGTCGTCTGTGGACCTATTGGGGCGGTAAGCAATTTGGAGTGGGTTTAGGGTGTCAGGTAGGGTGGAGGTGATATGGTCCTTGACTAGTCTCTCAAAGCACTTCATGATGGCGGAAGTGAGTGCTACGGCGGTAGTCGTTTAGCTCAGTCACCTTAGCTTTCTTGGGAACAGGAACGATGGTGGCCCTCTTGAAGCATGTGGGAACAGCAGACTGGGATAAGGTTTGATTGAATATGTCCGTAAACACACCAGCCAGCTGGTCTGCGCATGCTCTGAGGATGCGGCTGGGGGTGCCGTGTGGGCCTGCAGCCTTGCGAGGGTTAACACGTTTAAATGTTTTACTCAAGTAGGCTGCAGTGAAGGAGAGCCCGCAGGTTTTGGTAGCGGGCCGTGTCAGTGGCACTGTATTGTCCTCAAAGCGAGCAAAAGCTATTTAGTCTGTCTGGGAGCAAGACATCCTGGTCCGCGACGGGGCTGGTTTTCTTTTTGTAATCCGTGATTGACTGTAGACCCTGCCACATACCTCTTGTGTCTGAGCCATTGAATTGCAACTCTACTTTGTCTCTCTACTGACGCTTCGCTTGTTTGATTGCCTTGAGGAGGGAATAGCTACACTTTGTATTCGGTCATGTTTCCGGTCACCTTGCCCTGATTAAAAGCAGTGGTTCGTGCTTTCAGTTTCACGAGAATGCTGCCATCAAGCCACAGTTTCTGGTTTGGGAATGTTTTAATCGTTGCTGTGGGTATAGCATCACTGATGCGCTCACCAAATCAGTGTATTCGTCAATGTTGTTGTTGGACGCAATGCGGAACATATCCCAATCCACGTGATCGAAGCAGTCTTGAAGCGTGGAATCAGATTGGTCGGACCAGCGTTGAACAGACCTGAGTGCCGGAACTTCTTGTTTTAGTTTCTGTCTGTAGGCTGGAAGCAACAAAATGGAGTCGTGGTCAGCTTTTCCGAAAGGAGGGCGGGGGAGGGCCTTATATGCGTCGCGGAAGTTAGAGAGTCTGGGTTCGCGCCCGGCTGCGACCGGGAGGTCCATGGGCCGATACACAATTGGCCGAGCGGGTTAGGGAGGGTTTGGCCGGTAGGGATATCCTTGTCTCATCGCGCACCAGTGACTCCTGTGGCGGGGCGGGCGCAGTGCACGTGTTAAGAAGCAGTGTGGCTTGGTTGGGTTGTGTTTCGGAGGACGCATGGCTTTCGACTTTCGTCTCTCCCGAGCCCGTATGGGAGTTGTAGCCATGAGACAAGATTGTGCTGCCAACACACTGACACTGACACTGACTCAACTCCAGCCACTTTAATATTGGGAATTGATGGGAAATGATGTAAATATATCACTAGCCACTTTAAACAATGCTACCTTGTATATTGTTACTTACCCTACATTATTCATCTCATATGCATACGTATATACTGTACTCTATATCATCGACTGCATCCTTATGTAATACATGTATCACTAGCCACTTTAACTATGCCACTTTGTTTACATACTCATCTCATATGTATATACTGTACTCGATACCATCTACTGTATCTTGCCTATGCCGCTCTGTACCATCACTCATTCATATATCCTTATGTACATATTCTTTATCCCCTTACACTGTGTATAAGACCGTAGTTTTGGAATTGTTAGTTAGATTACTTGTTGGTTATTACTAAACTGTCGGAACTAGAAGCACAAGCATTTCGCTACACTCGCATTAACATCTGCTAACCATGTGTATGTGACAAATACAATTTGATTTTATTTTATTTGAGATAGTAATTACTAACAATTTGATACCACGAAATTGGGGAGAAAAGGGGGTCAAATTAAAATTTAAAATAAAAATGTGTAAAAGGTGATGGGGTCTGAATACTTTCCGAATGCCCTGTGTTAATGTTGCTGGACACCAGGAAGAGAAGCTTCTGCCTTTGCAGCCACTAATGGGGATCCTTAATAAATACAAATACAAATTAAATTAACAACTTTATAGGATGTGTCCCAAATGACACCCTATACCCTACACATTTTGACCAAAACTAGCGCACTATATAGGGAATTGGGTGCCATTTGGGACATAGACATGGTCTGGATGCTGAGCTGCACCTCACTGGGGACGTCCTATTCAACAGGTTCATGGATGGACGTGTCAACCTTAGGCTGTGTGGAACTTTTTCTTTCTCCATGCTACCAATTCAATTTGGAGTGAGTCAAGATGTTAAAAATGTAACGACTCAGGTTGGGTGGTTGGGTGACTTTCTCCCCAACGCAGTTCTCTCTGCTAGCCTGAGCGTGGTGAGATGGTGTGAGAGAGAGTATGTAGCTAGAGCTGCCTGAATCTCAAATTACCGTGATTTTCCACCAAGCACTCAGAGAGAGAATGAGAGAGAGGGAAGGAGAGACAAAGGAAACTGGAGAAAAATGAAGCCGTCTTCAATTCTCTAGTGGAATTCCTGGCATCACCAACTCAACCTCCAAATGTAACCAAAAGGGAAGGTCGACAGAGCTTGGTCATAGTCTTTAATCCATGCTATGCTCTTTTTAAAAAATGGTTCCAAAATGCTTCTTAGGCTGTCCCCATAGGAGAACCCTTTTTGGTTCCAGGTAGAACGCTTTTGGGTTTCATGTAGAACCCTCTGAGGAAAGGGTTCTACATGGAACCCAAAATGGTTCTACCTGGAACCTAAAGGCTTCTACCTGGAACCAAAAAAGGGTTATTCAAAAGGGTTCTCCTATGGCAACAGCTGAAGAACCCTTTTAGGTTCTTGATAGCAACTTTTCTTCTAAGAGTTTAGTCTATTCAAGTATAGAGGTCTCCCATTTCCAAACCCAGGCCTAACCTACTCCCTAGGGAGACACTTGTAGAGCTGATACGACTGGATAAGTGAAAGCAGTATGGTGGAAATTGCACTCAGCCAATCAGAAGGGGCTAGGGACTGGTGGCTAGGGGCTGGGGGCTACAGGCTAGAGACTAGGCACTAGAAGCTCAGGACTGGGGGCTAGGGACTGGGGACTAAGGACTGGGGGCTAGGGACTGGGGACTAGGGACTGGGGACTAAGGACTGGGGGCTAGGGACTGGAGGCTAGGGACTGGGGGCTAGGAACTGGGGGCTAGGGCTTGGAGGCTAGGGACTGGGGACTAAGGACTGGGGGCTAGGGACTGGAGGCTAGGGACTGGAGGCTAGGGACTGGGGACTAAGGACTGGGGGCTAGGGACTGGAGGCTAGGGACTGGGGACTAAGGACTGGGGGCTAGGGACTGGAGGCAAGGGACTGGGGACTAAGGACTGGAGGCTAGGGACTGGAGGCTAGGGACTGGGGACTAAGGACTGGAGGCTAGGGACTGGGGGCTAGGGACTGGAGGCTAGGGACTGGGGACTAAGGACTGGGGCTAGGGACTGGAGGCTAGGGACTGGGGACTAAGGACTGGAGGCTAGGGACTGGGGACTAAGGACTGGAGGCTAGGGACTGGAGGCTAGGGACTGGGGGCTAGGGACTGGGGGTGAAAAAAAATCCTAATGCTTTTAGGGGGTAACAAACCCGAGACAGTATCACAGTTAAAAACCTCCTGTTAAGTTTGTCTGCTGATCTTATGAGCCATTCCCCTCCAGGCAGCCATTCTGAACAGTGATTAGCAGTAAGGTATCACAGTCTTAGAAAAAAACATGGGGGCCATGACAACCACAGGGGAAGGGGGGTGGGCTCCCTCGGCTAATGACTGTAATGTGGGAATGTCAGCTCCACACGCGCAAAGGCACATGTATACATACACGCATGTAGGCACTCACACACGCACACAGCTCCCGCCTTTAAGAGTTCATGTGCCAACCACATGGTTCTACATGGTATAATGTGTTCCAGGTGCGGTGGGAGGCGTTTTAGGGTCCCAGGAGGGAGCTTAGGACTCCCGACCTTCAACTGGGTCTGAATTTAAAGGCAAACCCCTCGCACTTGATGCTCTGACGACCACTCGTCAATCATGAAGCACAACAGCTCAGTAAATACCAATAACACTCATATGGAAGCGTGCACACACAGAGGCATATACACATTCCCACGGTCAGAAGAATTCAGTTGTCAATACACAAACGATAGAGTCCAAAATGTACCTGCAACACTGGCCATTTCCTGAAGTTTAGCCAGAAAGTTACTTTTCACATAGGTAATAGGTTGTGTTTAGAAAGGCAGCCCAATGCTGATATTTTTTCCACTAATTGGTCTTTTGACCAATCACATCAGATCCTTTCACATAAGCTCTTTTTCGGAGCTGATCTGATTGGTCCAAATAATTGGGCTGTCTGTGTAAACACATAGTGAACCCTTTTCCAGGTCTGGCATAGCATTGTGTGAATAGTGTGTTAGACTCTGAGGGGTAGACAGGAAACATAAAGCATTTCTAGTAGGCCGTTGAGTCATGCAGAGTAACAGTGTGTTAGGTTACTGCAGTGGCTAGTTGAGGAGAATTGGAGCAATTATCTAATTAAACCAAAATAACCTCCCACAGTGCCCCGTACTAACCCATATACTGTTACTCTAAGATGACAATGAGCAGAACACTTTTCTGGTATTCACCTTACACTGGAACTAAGATGCCGAGCCATGAAAAACATCCCCAGACCAATGTTACTCCTCCACCAAACTTTACAGTTGACACTCTGCATTGGGGCAGCGCGTTCTCCTAGCATTCGCCAAACACAGATTGGTCCGTCAGACTACCAGATGGTGAAGCATCATTCATCACTCCAGAGAATGCGCTTCCACTGCTCCCCAGAGTCCAATAGTGGCGAGCTTTACACCACTCCAGCCGACGCCTGGCATTGCGCGTGGGGGTAGACATGAAACATAAAGCATTTCTAGCAGGCCGTTGAGTCATGTAGAGTAACAGCATGTTAGGTTACTACAGGGGCTGGTTATAGAGAAAAACAGAAAGTTGGAGCAATTATCGAATTAGACTAAATATATATACTGTTCCACTATTACTCTAAGGTGAGCAGAACACCTTCCTGGCATTCACCTTACGATGAGTAACTGTCACAACCCATATTCCCTCTGTTGGAAAATAAAGTTATTCTATTCTATTTTACCAAAAGCTAGCAAAGGTAGGTGATTTAAAGACATGCAGGGCAATGTCTGCTTTGAGTACAGTGCAGTGCAATCCATCAGTAAGAGTAGACCTACAGCAGAGCTCTCCAACCCTGTTCCTGGAGAGATACCGTCCTGTAGGTGGTCACCCCAACCCTGTTCCTGGAGAGCTACCATCCTGTAGGTGGTCACCCCAACCCTGTTCCTGGAGAGATACCGTCCTGTAGGTTGTCTCTCCAACCCTATTCCTGGAGAGCTACCGTCCTGTAGGTTGTCTCTCCAACCCTGTTCCTGGAGAGATACCGTCCTGTAGGTTCTCTCCAACCCTGTTCCTGGAGGGATACCGTCCTGTAGGTTGTCTCTCCAACCCTGTTCCTGGAGAGATACCGTCCTGTAGGTTGTCTCTCCAACCCTGTTCCTGGAGAGCTACCATCCTGTAGGTGGTCACTCCAACCCTATTCCTGGAGAGATACCGTCCTGTAGGATGTCTCTCCAACCCTATTCCTGGAGGGATACCGTCCTGTAGGTTGTCTCTCCAACCCTGTTCCTGGAGAGATACCGTCCTGTAGGATGTCTCTCCAACCCTATTCCTGGAGGGATACCGTCCTGTAGGTTGTCTCTCCAACCCTGTTCCTGGAGAGCTACCATCCTGTAGGTGGTCACTCCAACCCTGTTCCTGGAGAGATACCGTCCTGTAGGATGTCTCTCCAACCCTATTCCTGGAGGGATACCGTCCTGTAGGTTGTCTCTCCAACCCTGTTCCTGGAGAGCTACTATCCTGTAGCCTGTAGGTTGTCTCTCCAACCCTGTTCCTGGAGAGATACCGTCCTGTAGGTTGTTTCTCCAACCCTGTTCCTGGAGAGCTACCATCCTGTAGGTGGTCACCCCAACCCTGTTCCTGGAGAGCTACCATCCTGTAGGTTGTCTCTCCAACCCTGTTCCTGGAGAGCTACCGTCCTGTAGGTTGTTTCTCCAACCCTGTTCCTGGAGAGCTACCATCCTGTAGGATGTCTCTCCAACCCTGTTCCTGGAGAGCTACCATCCTGTAGGTTGTCTCTCCAACCCTGTTCCTGGAGAGCTACAGTCCTGTAGGTTGTCTCTCCAACCCTGTTCCTGGAGACCTACCATCCTGTAGGTGGTCACCCCAACCCTGTTCCTGGAGAGCTACCATCCTGTAGGTTGTCTCTCCAACCCTGTTCCTGGAGAGCTACAGTCCTGTAGGTTGTCTCTCCAACCCTGTTCCTGGAGACCTACCATCCTGTAGGTTGTCACTCCAACCCTGTTCCTGGAGAGATACCGTCTTGTAGGTTGTCTCTCCAACCCTGTTCCTGGAGAGCTACCATCCTGTAGGTTGTCACTCCAACCCTGTTCCTGGAGAGATACCGTCCTGTATGTTGTCTCTCCAACCCTGTTCCTGGAGAGCTACCGTCCTGTAGGTTGTCTCTCCAACCCTGTTCCTGGAGAGCTACCGTCCTGTAGGTTGTCTCTCCAACCCTGTTCCTGGAGAGATACCGTCCTGTAGGTTGTCTCCCCACCCCTGTTCCTGGAGAGATACCGTCCTGTAGGTTGTCTCTCCAACCCTGTTCCTGGAGAGCTACTGTCTTGTAGGTTGTCTTTCCAACCCTGTTCCTGGAGAGCTACTGTCTTGTAGGTTGTCTTTCCAACCCTGTTCCTGGAGAGCTACTGTCTTGTAGGTTGTCTTTCCAACCCTGTTCCTGGAGAGATACCGTCCTGTAGGCTGTCACTCCAACCCTGTTCCTGGTTTTCTATCCAACCCTAATTTAGCACATTTGATTCTAATAATCAGATAGTTGATAAGCTGAATCAGGTTAGTTACAACAAGGGTTGGAGTGAAAACCTACAGGAGGGGAGCTCTCCAGGAAAAGCATTAGTGTGACAACCTACAGGAGGAACCCTGACCTACATCAATTTATACACAAAAACATCCCAGGGAAACCACTAACTTCTAAATAAATGGCCTGTGTCTTGTACATTCACCCAGCACATACAGTACCAGTCAAAAGTTTTGACACACCTACTCATTCCAGGGTTTTTCTTAATTTTTTACTATTTTCTACATTGTAGAATAATAGTGAAGACATCAAAACTATGATATAATACACATGGAATCATGTAGTAACCCAAAAAGTTTTAAACAAATCATATATATATTTTTGATTTTAGATTCTTCAAAGTAGCCAGTCTTTGCCTTGATGACAGCTTTGCACACTCTTGGCATTCTATCAACCAGCTTCACCTGGAATGCTTTTACAACAGTCTTGAAGGAATTCCCACATATACTGAGCACTTGTTGGCTGCTTTTCCTTCACTCTGCGGTCCAACTCTTTCCAACCCACCTCAATTTTTTGAGGTCTAGTGATTGTGGAGGCCAGGCCATCTGGTGCAGCACTCCATCACTCTCCTTCTTGGTAAAATAGCCCTTACACAGCTTGGAGGTATGTTGGGTTGTTGTCCTGTTGAAAAACAAATGATAGTCCCGCTAAGCACAAACCACATGGGATGGCGTATCACTGCAGAATGCTGTGGTAGCCATGCTGTTTAAATGTGCCATAAAATCTAAATAAATTACAGACAGTGTCAACAGGAAAGTACCCCCACACCATCACACTTTCTCCCCCATGCTTCACAGTGGGAATCACACATGCAGAGATCATCCGTTCACCAACAGTTGAAGTCAGAAGTTTACATACGCTTAGATTGGAGTCAGTAAAACTCGTTTTCAACCACTCCACAGATGTTTTGTTAACAAACTATAGTTTTGGCAAGTCGGCTAGGACAACTACTTTGTACATGACACAGTTAATTTTTAATCTTGTTTACAAACAGATTATTTCACTTATAATGCATTGTATCTGTCACGACTCCGACCGAAGGTGGCTCCCCTTCCCGTTCGGGTGGCGCTCGGCGGTCGTCGTCGCCGGCCTACTAGCTGCCACTGATTATTTCCTCCCCCTCCTTATGTGTTTATTGAGTGCACCTGTTTCGAGTTGGTTATAATTAGTGAGGCTTTATTAGTCAGCCGGCCCGCCTGGTTCTTTGTGCGGGATTGATTATTGTAACCCTGGTGTTTGCATTAGATGTACATGTTCGTGTATTTAGTGCTAGACTGTTTTCGTTTCCCCGTGTCTGGGGCATTTGGTTTGAGCACCCGTAAGTGGGGTGACCGTAGTTCACCGTGTGTGCATTAAAGAAGCACTTTATTGAACTCTGCTTTCCTGAGCCTGATTTCACCCTCACGACATCCAATGAGTCAGAAGTTTACATACACTAAGTTGACTGTGACTTTAAACATCAGGGGAAATTCCAGGAATTGACTTCATGGCTTTAGAAGCTTCTGATAGCCTAATTGACATAATTTGAGTAATATGGAGGTGTACCTGTAGATGTATTTCAAGGCCTACCTTCAAACTCAGTGTTTCTTTGCTTGACATCATGGAAAAATCAAAAGAAATCAGCAAAGACCTCAGATTTTTTTTTGTCTGGTTCATTATTTCCAAATGCCTGAAGATACCACGTTCATCTGTACAAACAATAGTACGCAAGTATAAACACCATGGGACCACGCAGCCGTCATACCACTCAGGAAGGAGACACATTCTGTCTCCTAGAGATTAACATACTGTGGTGCGAAAAGTTCAAATCAATTAGAGAAAAACAGCAAAGGACCTTGTGAAGATGCTGGAGGAAACAAGTACAAAAGTATCTATATCCACAGTAAAACGAGACCTATATCGACATAACCTGAAAGGCCACTCAGCAAGGAAGAAGCCACTGCTCTAAAACCGCCATAAAAAAGCCAGACTACGGTTTGCAACTGCACATGGGGACAAAGATCATACTTTTTGGAGAAATGTCCTCTGATCTGATGAAACAAAAATAGAACTGTTTGGCCATAATGACCATCGTAATGTTTGGAGGAAAAGGGGGGAGGCTTGCAAGCCGAAGAACACCATCCCAACCGTGAAGCACAGAGTGGCAGCATCATGTTGTGGGGGTAGTTTGCTGCAGGAGGGACTAGTGCACTTCACAAAATAGATGGCGTCATGAGGGAAGAAAAATATGTAGATATATTGAAGCAACATCTCAAGACATCAGGAAGTTAAAGCTTGGTTGCAAATGGGTCTCCCAAATGGACAATGACCCCAAGCATACCTTCAATGTTGGGGCAAAATGGCAACAAAGTCAAGGTATTGGAGTGGCCACCACAAAGCCCTAACCTCAATTCTATAGAAAATATGTGGCCAGACCTGAAAAAGCGTGTGCGAGCAAGGAGGCCTACAAGCCTGACTCAGTCACAACTTATTGTGGGAAGCTTGTGGAAGGCTACCCGAAACGTTTGACCCCCTTTAAACAATTTAAAGGCAATGCTACCAAATACTAATTGAGTGTATGTGAACATCTAACCCACTGGGAATGTGATGAAAGAAATAAAAGCTGAAATAAATCATTCTCTCTACTATTATTCTGACATTTCACCTTCTGAAAATAAAGTGGTGATCCTAACTGACCTAAGACAGGGACTTGTTACTAGGATTAAATGTCAGGAATTGTGAAAAACTGAGTTTAAATGTATTTGGCTAAGGTGTATGTAAACGTCCGACTTCAACTATACTCTGTGTCTCACAACGACATGGCGGTTGGAACCAAAAGTCTCAGATTTGGACTCATCAGACCAAAGGACAGATCTCCACTGTTCTAATGTCCATTGCTCTAATTTCTTGACCCAAGCAAGTCTTGTCTTCTTATCGGTGTCCTTTAGTAGTGGTTTCTTTGCAGAAATTCGACCATGAAGGCCTGATTCATGCAGTCTCCTCTGAACAGTTTATTGTTGAGATGTGTCTGTTACTTGAACTCTGTGAAGCATTTATTTGGGCTGCAATTTCTGAAGCTGGTAACTCTAATGAACTTATCTTCTGCAGCAGAGGTAACTCTGAGTTTTCCTTTCCTGTGGTGGTCCTCATAAGAGGCAGTTTCATCATAACGCTTGATGGTTTTTGCGACTGTACTTAAAGAAACTTTAAAAGTTCTTGCATTTTTCCTGATTGACTGACCTTCATGTTTTAAAGTAATGATGGACTGTCATTTCTCTTTGCTTATTTGAGCTGTTCTTACCATAATATGGACTTGGTCTTTTGCCAAATAGGGCTATCTTCTGTATTCCACCCCTACCTTGTCACAACACAACAGACTGGCTCAAACACATTAAGAAGGAAAGAAAATCTAACTTTTAACAAGGCACACCTGTTGATTGAATTGCATTCCAGGTGACTACCTAATGAAGCTGGTTGAGAGAATGCCAAGAGTGTGTCAAGCTGTCATCAAGGCAAAGGGTGGCTACTTTGAAGAATCTCAAATATAAAATATATTTTGATTTGTTCAACACTTTTTTTGTTACTACATGATTCCATATGTGTTATTTCATAGTTTTGATGTCTTCACTATTATTCTACAATGTAGAAAATAGTGAAAATATAGAAAACCCCTTGAATAAGTAGGTGTGTCCAAACTTTTGACTGGTACTTTACATCTGGAACCTAACCCCTAACCCAAACCATAACCCTAATCTGATTTTATAGATATTATCATGTGCATTGTTTTGTGAGACCAAATGTTAATACCTACCACGGCTAAGCATCTAGCTGTGAACTTATATATATTTTTTACAGCTTTCCCTTCTCAAAATGTATTCAACTTAACTACCGCTCCGAGCAAGGCCAACTGTCTTGCGGTTCCATTTTTGCAACCGGTCACAAACAGTGAGTTTTAAATGTTAAAAGAGACTGAAAGCTGCTGCACTTTTTCTTTGGGAACGCTGTAATTAGTTTACCATTTGTTTCCTCTCAATCCCAAGACAGACTCAGAGAGCTAAGGGGAGGGACTACAGGCCACCACATCTGATTGGCCCACTCCATTCCCATGTTATTTTGAAGAAAAAGCAGCAGCTCTCCTTATTTTCTTTTCCTCCCAAACATGCTATACGTCACAGGAGGATGGTGGCCCCTTAATTGGGGAGGACTGGCTCGTGGTAATGGCTGGAGCAGAATACTGGAGTTGTCTCAAACACATAGTTTCCATGTGTTTGATGCCGTTCCATTTGCTCTGTTTCAGCCATTATTATGAGCTGCCCTCCCCTCAACAACCTTCACTGCTATACATGGATGGTACCCAAGCATGCCCCGTCTCTGAAACCAATCCCTGTCTTATGAAGTACAAACAGAGTTTAGTCTTTAATCTGCACCTCAAACTATAGAGCGCAGAGAGGAGAACAGACCTATCTGCCTGTGCCTCATTCAATCTTTTTTATCCTCCCTCTGCTAGCTTTGGCTCTGTGGGCTGTTTTCTCTGGAAGCCAGACTCTAACATTTGGTCTGGCTCTCCAAAAGCCAAAGATCCAGACACGTTGAGCAGCAGGGAGAGAAGAGAGGGAAGGAAAGAAGAAAGACAGAGGGAAATGGAGGGAGGAGGATGGCTGGTTATGATGTTCAACTAGTGTCCTTGAAAAAGTGAAATATATATATATTTACAGGGAGAGAAAGAGACCAAGGAAAACAATGATAGAGAGAGATAGAGAGAAAAAGAATGAGACAAAGGGGGAGAATGAAAAAGAGAGAAAGAGAGAGATAAAGAGTGAGTGTGAGGCCTGGTGATAACAGTGAGTCTACATGCACCCACAGCTTCAATCCTCAACTCAAACCCTCTTTCTCTATCTGGCTTATAGGCTGGAAAACATGACAGAGCAGCAAAGCAGAGACTGGTGGTAACTACTCACAGACATCACTTCACAGGCAAGACTCTTACAGAACTAAACTAAAAACTCAGGGGACTAGGGTAAAAAAGAAATGAAAAAATGAAAAAGCATTGCTGACATCGTGCCCCACACAGTTTTCTTTCTATCCCTATAGGTCAGGCCTCTTTCACACAACTAAACTCATGAACTCAGCAAAAAAATAAACGCCCTCTCACTGTCAACTGTGTTCATTTTCAGCAAACTTAACATGTGTAAATATTTGTATGAACATGACAAGATTCAACTAAGACATAAACTGAACAAGTTCTACAGACATGTGAATAACAAAAATGGAATAATGTGTCCCTGAACAAAGGGGGGGGGTCAAAATCAAAATAACAGTCAGTATCTGGTGTGGCCACCAGCTGCATTAAGTACTGCAGTGCATCTCCTCCTCATGGACTGCACCAGATTTGCCAGTTCTTGCTGCGAGATGTTACCCCACTCTTCCACCAAGGCATCTGGCCCTAGCCCTCACCCTCCTATCCAACAGGTCCCAGACGTGCTCAATGGGATTGAGATCCGGGCTCTTCGCTGGCCATGGCAGAACACTGACATTCCTGTCTTGCAGAAAATCACACACAGAACGAGCAGTATGGCTGGTGGCATTGTCATGCTGGATGGTCATGTCAGGATGAGCCTGCAGGAAGGGTACCACGTGAGGGAGGAGGATGTCTTCCCTGTAACGCACAGTGTTGAGATTGCCTGCAATGACACACCAATGATGCTGTGACACACCGCCCCAGATCATGACGGACCCTCCACCTCCAAATCAATCCCGCTTCAGAGTACAGGTCTCAGAATAATGCTCATTCCTTCGACGATAAACACGAAACTGACCATCTCCCCTGGTGAGACAAAACTGCGACTTGTCAGTGAAGAGCACTTTTTGCCAGTCCTGTCTGGTCAGAGATGGTGGGTTTGCGTCCATAGGCAACATTGTTGCCGGTGATGTCTGGAGAGGAACTGCCTTACAACAGGCCTTCAAGCCCTCAGCCCAGCCTCTCTCAGCCTATTGCGGCCCGTCTGAGCACTGATGGAGGGGTTGTGCGTTCCTGGTGTAACTCAGGCAGTTGTTGCCATCCTGTACCTGTCCTGTAGGTGTGTGATGTTCAGATGTACCGATCCTGTGCAGGTGTTGTTACACGTGGTCTGCCACTGCGAGGATGATCAGCTGTCCGTCCTGTCTCCCTGTAGCGCTGTCTTAGGCATCTCACAGTACGGACATTGCAATTTATTGCCCTGGCCACATCTGCAGTCCTCATGCCTCCTTGCAGCATGCCTAAGGCACGTTCACGCAGATGAGCAGGGACCCTGGGCATCTTTCTTTTGGTGTTTTTCAGAGTCCGTAGAAAGGCCTCTTTAGTGTCCTACGTTTTCATAACTGTGACCTTAATTGCCTACCGTTTGTAACCTGTTAGTCCCTTAACGACCGTTCCACAGGTGCATGTTCATTAATTGTTTATGGTTCATTGAACAAGCATTGGGAAACAGTGTTTAAACCGTTTGCAATGAAGATCTGTGAAGTTATTTGGATTTTTGCGAATTATCTTTGAAAGACAGGGTCCTGAAAAAGGGATGTTTCTTTTTTTGCTGAGTTTATATGCCTCCTAATACAAAATAAACTGTGCATTAAATGTGACTTTCAAAATGCTTGTTGACAGTGTTTCTAAACCCTAGATGGTATTCTCTCTAAGTCTACTGGAGTTTGTTTAGATGTCTCTACTCCTCCTCAGTCTGAGACAGAGAACAGAGATGTGAAGGATAAATAATCACATTCCTGACTGTGAAACAGAAATGTTCTGACGAACCTCGAGGCATAGAAACAAACTGAGACAGACAGATTGGAACTGAACATCATCCTCCTATTGAAACAGATGCAGATTCATCCATACTCTGCCGAGCTTGTCTTTGGGAGATGACGAGCGCATTCTTCCATGGAGCCGAAGATCTTTGTGCATTCTGAAAGAAATGGGGTCACAATTACAAATGATTCAGTGACTTTGCAGTGTGTGGAAGCTTATGATTGAGGAGGACAAAGTGATACATCCCACTCAAAAAATTATATTTGAGTAAAAAATAGGTTTAGATAGGATGTTTAGCAATGTACCTTGTATGCTTACCAGCCATTTGGTTATCAGTATCTGGTTTCCGACACCAACGTATCTGAACTAGCCTTTTCTCACCTAAATATCAAACAGATAGAGTAGCTTAAACAAGCTAACAACAAGTCACTAACAACAGTAGCAACAACATGCTAACAGCAGTAGCAATGTTACAACTGTAGCATAAAGTGGCTAACAACAATGCTGCCCATATCAGGAAGTGCACCAACCTCACTCCTACAGTGCTCTATTGAATAAACAATAACAATTCCACCTGTGCAGTTATAGCAATGGATCTTTCTAGCCTTAATGTGATCATTTTACCAAAAGCTCAAAGATATTTAAAACCAGAGTGCCCTCAGCAATTGTCCTCCTAGGTTTTATGTGGAGGGTGGAGGTTTGATTGTAAACAGGTGGAAGACGTTTGAGCTTCTAGTTTTAGCCCATGACCCTGAAACAGAGGGCAGATGCATTACAGTTAGATGGATAGCTTAACCCAACTACACTCCATATGTCATTGTACTAATAATATAAATGTGATCGTCATTCAATCAGTAATATCTTTGCTGAAGTTTTGTTTAAAAATATATTTTTCCAATGCTGGCCTTCCTACACCCACACGGCATAGGATTTTCAATTGATCGGAAAATAATTCAGAATAAACAGGCAGATCATACAAATATTCCTCAAAGGACATGGTTGAACACTAAACTATTTTTTCTCAATTCAGTTTGACCCGCATACACTTACATTGTACAACTGATCCACAACGCATTTGACAAAACAGATAAAACAGATATTTTTGTGATACAATCAAGTGTTAGAGTGCACAAACATGTTCACACAAATGTTGTGCGGTGTCCCCAAATAATTCTTGTCCAGAAAAAACACCCTGTTGTATCACCAGTTGAGACAAAATGCACGGTACTTCTGTTGTACAACTTGAGTCTTACAGTAAGAACAGTAGGAACCTTTTTTTGAAAAAGGAGTGGTACTATCAGGGGTGTTTACTGTTCCTGTTCCTATATCTGTCTGTCCCACCCCCCTTCAATCTGTAAAACTATTAATGTAGAGGGAGAGAGAGAGAGAGAGGTCTGGAGGAATAATTTACTCCCTGGGAAGTTTAGCAGCCCTAAAGCAGCAGGGTAAATCCTCAGGGAGGTCACAGACTGCAGCAAGAAACCTGGAATTATCTACTCTAAGTATACTTATAGGGTAGCTATACCTATAGATAAATTGTGTTCAAAATAATCCATATGTCCAGTCTTAATTCCTTTATTGTAACGGCATTCTTCCTCCTCTTCTGAGGAGGAGAAGCGAGAAGGATCGGAGGACCAATGCACAGCGTGGTAAGTGTCCATAACGTTTATTTTAAGACATAGACTGAACACTATGAAATACATAACAATAAACGTGAACGAAACCAAAACAGTACCGTGTGGCAACAAACACACACACGGAAACAAACACCCACAACTCAAAAGTGAAACCCAGGCTACCTAAGTATGATTCTCAATCAGAGACAACTAACAACACCTGCCTCTGATTGAGAACCATACTAGGCTGAACTCAAAACCCCAACATAGACTGCCCACCCCAACTCACGCCCTGACCATACTAAATAAAGACAAAACAAAGGAAATAAAGGTCAGAACATGACATTTATTTAAACACATTGGTGAATGTGTGAAGTTGTTGGATGTTACTCTCAGCACTTTCAGAAAGAGCTGGTGGAAAATGAGTAGAATTCTCTCAACTCTGATCTTTCCAGTCAATGAGATCACTTTGCAATAGACAATAGAAGGTCCTTCTCTAAGTCCATCAATGCAGTAATGCAGTGCTTGTGTTTCAAGTTTGAGAACAGTTTGAAACTGTGGAACAATAGATTCGATTTTAAAAAGGGGGAATTTACTCTGGATGAGATTGGTTGAACAGAGAAAGTGAGAAAGAGAGAGGAGGGATAGAGGGAGAGAGCGAGGGGCGATAGAGGGAGAGAGAGGGGGGTAGAGGGAGAGAGAGAGAGAGGGAGGGAACAAGAAAGTGCAAGATGAGGAAGGTTTCTTTTGGGGTCTCCACGGTCTCCATAAACCCCTCAGTTGTGCACAGGAAGTTGAAGTCAGGAATGGGGGCGGGAGCTCACTCATGCAGAGGTTTCTTGCTGTTGTTTTTCTCCTCTCTGACCTCCCCTCCATAACTCTTGATAGTGACCCACCCTCTCCTGCTGTTTACATCTGGGTGCGTAGAAGAGACCCACTGTGGGGGTGGGGAGCAGATGTGTGTGTGTGTGTGTGTGTGTGTGTGTGTGTGTGTGTGTGTGTGTGTGTGTGTGTGTGTGTGTGTGTGTGTGTGTGTGTGTGTGTGTGTGTGTGTGTGTGTGTGTGTGTGTGTGTGTGTGTGTGTGTGTGTGTGTGTGTGTGTGTGTGCACTTGTGGATGTTGGCGGGGTACGAAAATATAAGGCTTTGTTCGAGTTCTGAAAGGGGACGCTTTCTATCTTTTTCATTCAGGTCCATTTTTCACAGTATTCCAACATTGTCTGAAGTAGATGGTCAGCAGGACTGCGGTTGAGTCAAAGAAGTTGAAGTCATGGAAAGGATATTATTGTGGCATGTGAAGCTGAGACAGCCAGGCAACATTCATTTTCCATATTGGAAAAAAGCGAGGGAAAGAAGACCTCCATGTAGATCTATTCTAGGGAGCAGAGAAACCAGGGCAACCACTTAAAGGGGGAGGAGTTATCAAATAGAAGGGAACAGGAGAAGGCAATGAACAGGGTGTCAGATTCCCATCAACGTTAATATTAATGACGATGCCATTTTTCCCTGTCATAATTGTTGTGTGGCTCGTGCTATCCGGGGATCTTGGGATGTCCCTACCCTAAACCCTAGCCCTAACCTTAACCCTTACTCTTACCCAGACCTTAGCCATAACCAGAACCCTTACCTAACCATAACCTTAACCCTTACCGTAACTATTTAAAATGTCTACTTCAATGGGGTAGGGATGTCCCAAGGATACCGATAGCTTTTGCCTAGACAAGGAAGGCGGAGCCTGATGGTAAACGCCCTCCCACCTTTTATAAAAGACAGCACAGATGCCATGACACAACCAATGAGCACAGGCCCATATGGCTCATCCTTAACCCCTTAACAACGTCACCCACCAGCTCTCACTACCTCCACATAATATGGGGCTACAAATGAATGTCATTTAGCATGTTTATGGAGTTCAATACAGTATGAGTCACTAGTTTATAACAGACCATTTTACATTACTCTCCTATTGGGCTTCTCTTTTCAGCTATCAAGTCTTTTTCTTAAAAGCTGGTTACTCAGTGCATTTCCCAGATGTGTAATGATAAACTGCGCTGCTCTGGACTTGCCCTCGTTTCCAGTGAGAGAGGTCGTATCCCAAATGGCATCCTATGTAGTGCACTACTTTTGACAAGAGCCCTATGGGAGCCCTATGAGCCAGGGTCAAAAGTAGTTTACTACGTAGGAATTAGTGTGCCATTTGGACTGAACCACAGAGAGAGAGAGACACTCCAGACAACTGGACTCACTTAAATCTGTTCCTCATGTGTGCAGTAATACGGAATAGATTTCAGCGTTCGACTCCTCTCCCACTGCCTTGGCTTGGCTTAACCCTTTCATGGTATTTCAGACAGAAACCTACTCCATACTGAGACCTTCTGAATGTAATGTACATTCTATGTAATACAACAGGTGGGTCTAATACAACAGGTGGGTCTAATACAACGGGTGGGTCTAATACAACGGGTGGGTCTAATACAACGGGTGGGTCTAATACAACAGGTGGGTCTAATACAACAGGTGGGTCTAATACAACAGGTGGGTCTAATACAACAGGTGGGTCTAATACAACAGGTGGGTCTAATACAACAGGTGGGTCTAATACAACAGGTGGGTCTAATACAACAGGTGGGTCTAATACAACGGGTGGGTCTAATACAACGGGTGGGTCTAATACAACAGGTGGGTCAATTACAACAGGTGGGTCTAATACAACAGGTGGGTCAATTACAACAGGTGGGTCTAATACAACGGGTGGGTCTAATACAACAGGTGGGTCAATTACAACAGGTGGGTCTAATACAACAGGTGGGTCTAATACAACAGGTGGGTCAATTACAACAGGTGGGTCTAATACAACAGGTGGGTCTAATACAACAGGTGGGTCAATTACAACAGGTGGGTCTAATACAACAGGTGGGTCTAATACAACAGGTGGGTCTAATACAACAGGTGGGTCTAATACAACGGGTGGGTCTAATACAACAGGTGGGTCAATTACAACAGGTGGGTCTAATACAACGGGTGGGTCTAATACAACAGGTGGGTCTAATACAACGGGTGGGTCTAATACAACAGGTGGGTCTAATACAACGGGTGGGTCTAATACAACGGGTGAGTCTAATACAACAGGTGGGTCAATTACAACAGGTGGGTCTAATACAACGGGTGGGTCTAATACAGCAGGTGGGTCAATTACAACAGGTGGGTCTAATACAACAGGTGGGTCTAATACAACAGGTGGGTCTAATACAACAGGTGGGTCTAATACAACGGGTGAGTCTAATACAACGGGTGGGTCAATTACAACAGGTGGGTCTAATACAACGGGTGGGTCTAATACAGCAGGTGGGTCTAATACAACGGGTGAGTCTAATACAACGGGTGGGTCAATTACAACAGGTGGGTCTAATACAACGGGTGGGTCTAATACAACGGGTGAGTCTAATACAACGGGTGGGTCTAATACAACAGGTGGGTCTAATACAACAGGTGGGTCAATTACAACAGGTGGGTCTAATACAACAGGTGGGTCTAATACAACAGGTGGGTCTAATACAACAGGTGGGTCTAATACAACAGGTGGGTCTAATACAACAGGTGGGTCTAATACAACGGGTGGGTCTAATACAACGGGTGGGTCTAATACAACAGGTGGGTCAATTACAACAGGTGGGTCTAATACAACAGGTGGGTCAATTACAACAGGTGGGTCTAATACAACGGGTGGGTCTAATACAACAGGTGGGTCAATTACAACAGGTGGGTCTAATACAACAGGTGGGTCTAATACAACAGGTGGGTCAAATACAACAGGTGGGTCTAATACAACAGGTGGGTCTAATACAACAGGTGGGTCAAATACAACAGGTGGGTCTAATACAACAGGTGGGTCTAATACAACGGGTGGGTCTAATACAACAGGTGAGTCTTATACAACGGGTGGGTCTAATACAACAGGTGGGTCAATTACAACAGGTGGGTCTAATACAACGGGTGGGTCTAATACAACAGGTGGGTCTAATACAACGGGTGGGTCTAATACAACAGGTGGGTCTAATACAACGGGTGGGTCTAATACAACGGGTGAGTCTAATACAACAGGTGGGTCAATTACAACAGGTGGGTCTAATACAACGGGTGGGTCTAATACAGCAGGTGGGTCAATTACAACAGGTGGGTCTAATACAACAGGTGGGTCTAATACAACAGGTGGGTCTAATACAACGGGTGAGTCTAATACAACAGGTGGGTCTAATACAACGGGTGAGTCTAATACAACGGGTGGGTCAATTACAACAGGTGGGTCTAATACAACGGGTGGGTCTAATACAGCAGGTGGGTCTAATACAACGGGTGAGTCTAATACAACGGGTGGGTCAATTACAACAGGTGGGTCTAATACAACGGGTGAGTCTAATACAACAGGTGTGTCTAATACAACGGGTGGGTCTAATACAATGGGTGGGTCTAATACAACAGGTGGGTCTAATACAACGGGTGGGTCTAATACAACGGGTGGGTCTAATACAACAGGTGGGTCTAATACAACAGGTGGGTCTAATACAACAGGTGGGTCTAATACAACGGGTGGGTCTAATACAACGGGTGGGTCTAATACAACGGGTGAGTCTAATACAACAGGTGTGTCTAATACAACGGGTGGGTCTAATACAACAGGTGGGTCTAATACAACGGGTGAGTCTAATACAACGGGTGGGTCAATTACAACAGGTGGGTCTAATACAACGGGTGAGTCTAATACAACAGGTGTGTCTAATACAACGGGTGGGTCTAATACAATGGGTGGGTCTAATACAACAGGTGGGTCTAATACAACGGGTGGGTCTAATACAACGGGTGGGTCTAATACAACAGGTGGGTCTAATACAACAGGTGGGTCTAATACAACAGGTGGGTCTAATACAACGGGTGGGTCTAATACAACAGGTGGGTCTAATACAACAGGTGGGTCTAATACAACAGGTGGGTCTAATACAACGGGTGGGTCTAATACAACAGGTGGGTCTAATACAACAGGTGGGTCTAATACAACAGGTGGGTCTAATACAACAGGTGGGTCTAATACAACAGGTGGGTCTAATACAACGGGTGGGTCTAATACAACGGGTGGGTCTAATACAACAGGTGGGTCTAATACAACGGGTGGGTCTAATACAACGGGTGGGTCTAATACAACAGGTGGGTCTAATACAACAGGTGGGTCTAATACAACAGGTGGGTCTAATACAACGGGTGGGTCTAATACAACAGGTGGGTCTAATACAACGGGTGGGTCTAATACAATGGGTGGGTCTAATACAACAGGTGGGTCAATTACAACAGGTGGGTCTAATACAATGGGTGGGTCTAATACAACAGGTGGGTCAATTACAACAGGTGGGTCTAATACAACGGGTGGGTCTAATACAACAGGTGGGTCTAATACAACGGGTGGGTCTAATACAATGGGTGGGTCTAATACAACAGGTGGGTCAATTACAACAGGTGGGTCTAATACAATGGGTGGGTCTAATACAACAGGTGGGTCAATTACAACAGGTGGGTCTAATACAACGGGTGGGTCTAATACAACAGGTGGGTCTAATACAACAGGTGGGTCTAATACAACAGGTGGGTCTAATACAACAGGTGGGTCTAATACAACAGGTGGGTCTAATACAACAGGTGGGTCTTATACAACAGGTGTGTCTAATACAACAGGTGGGTCTTATACAATGGGTGGGTCTAATACAACAGGTGGGTCTAATACAACAGGTGGGTCTAATACAACGGCTGGGTCAATTACAACAGGTGGGTCTTATACAACAGGTGTGTCTAATACAACAGGTGGGTCTAATACAACGGGTGGGTCTAATACAACAGGTGGGTCTAATACAACAGCTGGGTCAATTACAACGGCTGGGTCAATTACAACGGGTGGGTCTAATACAACGGGTGGGTCTAATACAACAGGTGGGTCTAATACAACAGGTGGGTCAATTACAACGGGTGGGTCCATTACAACGGGTGGGTCTAATACAACAGGTGGGTCTAATACAACAGATGGGTCTAATACAACAGGTGGGTCTAATACAACAGGTGGGTCTAATACAACAGGTGGGTCTAATACAAAAGGTGGGTCTAATACAACAGGTGGGTCTTATACAATGGGTGGGTCTAATACAACGGATGGGTCTAATACAACAGGTGGGTCTAATACAACAGGTGGGTCTAATACAACAGGTGGGTCAATTACAACGGGTGGGTCCATTACAACGGGTGGGTCTAATACAACAGGTGGGTCTAATACAACAGATGGGTCTAATACAACAGGTGGGTCTAATACAACAGGTGGGTCTAATACAACAGGTGGGTCTAATACAAAAGGTGGGTCTAATACAACAGGTGGGTCTTATACAATGGGTGGGTCTAATACAAAAGGTGGGTCTAATACAACAGGTGGGTCTTATACAATGGGTGGGTCTAATACAACAGGTGGGTCTTATACAACAGGTGTGTCTAATACAACAGGTGGGTCTTATACAATGGGTGGGTCTAATACAACAGGTGGGTCTAATACAACAGGTGGGTCTAATACAACAGGTGGGTCTAATACAACAGGTGGGTCTTATACAATGGGTGGGTCTAATACAACAGGTGGGTCTAATACAACAGGTGGGTCTAATACAACAGGTGGGTCTTATACAATGGGTGGGTCTAATACAACAGGTGGGTCTTATACAATGGGTGGGTCTAATACAACAGGTGGGTCTAATACAACAGGTGGGTCTAATACAACAGGTGGGTCTAATACAACAGGTGGGTCTAATACAACAGGTGGGTCTAATACAACAGGTGGGTCTAATACAACAGGTGGGTCTAATACAACAGGTGGGTCTTATACAATAGGTGGGTCTAATACAACAGGTGGGTCTAATACAACAGGTGGGTCTTATACAATGGGTGGGTCTAATACAACAGGTGGGTCTAATACAACAGGTGGGTCTAATACAACAGGTGGGTCTTATACAATAGGTGGGTCTAATACAACAGGTGGGTCTAATACAACAGGTGGGTCTAATACAACAGGTGGGTCTAATACAACAGGTGGGTCTAATACAACAGGTGGGTCTTATACAATGGGTGGGTCTAATACAACAGGTGGGTCTTATACAATGGGTGGGTCTTATACAATGGGTGGGTCTAATACAACAGGTGGGTCTTATACAACAGGTGGGTCTTATACAATGGCTGGGTCTTATACAATGGGTGGGTCTTATACAACAGGTGGGTCTAATACAACAGGTGGGTCTAATACAACAGGTGGGTCTAATACAACAGGTGGGTCTTATACAATGGGTGGGTCTAATACAACAGGTGGGTCTTATACAACAGGTGGGTCTTATACAACAGGTGGGTCTAATACAACAGGTGGGTCTTATACAATGGGTGGGTCTTATACAATGGGTGGGTCTAATACAACATGTGGGTCTTATACAACAGGTGGGTCTTATACAACAGGTGGGTCTTATACAATGGGTGGGTCTAATACAACAGGTGGGTCTTATACAACAGGTGGGTCTTATACAATGGCTGGGTCTTATACAATGGGTGGGTCTAATACAACAGGTGGGTCTAATACAACAGGTGGGTCTTATACAATGGGTGGGTCTTATACAATGGCTGGGTCTAATACAATGGCTGGGTCTTATACAATGGCTGGGTCTTATACAATGGGTGGGTCTAATACAACAGGTGGGTCTAATACAACAGGTGGGTCTAATACAACAGGTGGGTCTTATACAATGGCTGGGTCTAATACAACAGGTGGGTCTAATACAACAGGTGGGTCTAATACAACAGGTGGGTCTTATACAACAGGTGGGTCTAATACAACAGGTGGGTCTAATACAACAGGTGGGTCTAATACAATGGGTGGGTCTAATACAACAGGTGGGTCTAATACAACAGGTGGGTCTAATACAACAGGTGGGTCTAATACAACAGGTGGGTCTTATACAATGGCTGGGTCTAATACAACAGGTGGGTCTAATACAATGGGTGGGTCTAATACAACAGGTGGGTCTTATACAATGGGTGGGTCTAATACAACAGGTGGGTCTAATACAACAGGTGGGTCTAATACAATGGGTGGGTCTTATACAATGGCTGGGTCTAATACAATGGCTGGGTCTTATACAATGGCTGGGTCTTATACAATGGGTGGGTCTAATACAACAGGTGGGTCTAATACAACAGGTGGGTCTAATACAACAGGTGGGTCTAATACAACAGGTGGGTCTAATACAACAGGTGGGTCTTATACAATGGCTGGGTCTAATCCTAAATGCTGATTGGTTAAAACGGCATTCCAGCCGGTGTCTATTCCACAAGTTACCACCGACTAAACCACCGGCTAAAATTAATATGTACTCTGTTCCATCTAACTTCGCAATCCACTGTCTCATCAGCCCAGCCAGGCAATTTATAAACTTGATCTCCAATATAAAAAGCATCTAGACATTATCTCACAAATGAACAATTATCAGTATTCCTTGTAGTTCTTCCATCTCTGCCAGCTGGCTATATCATGTGTTTACTAATAAAAGGGAGACAACAATTGGCGTAATTTTCAACGCTACAAATGTAGGATCTTACTTATATGCATAGTCACTTTAACTATACATTCATGTACATACTACATCAATTGGGCCGACCAACCAGTGCTCCCGCACTTTGGCTAACCGGGCTATCTGCATTGTGTCCCACCACCTACCAACCCCTCTTTTACGATACTGCTACTCTCTGTTCATCATATATGCATAGTCACTTTTACCATATCTACATGTACACACTACCTCAATCAGCCTGACTAACCGGTGTCTGTATGTAGCCTCGCTACTTTTATAGCCTCGTTACTGTATAATGGCTGTCTTTTTACTGTTGTTTTATTTCTTTACCTACCTATTGTTCACCTAACACATTTTTTGCACCATTGGTTAGAGCCTGTAAGTAAGCATTTCACTGTAAGGTTTACACCTGTTGTATTCAGTGCACGTGACAAATAAACTTTGATTTGATTTAATCTTAATTTGAGCCAGTTTACTACAGCAGGAAAATATTCCTGCACCAACAGGAATAGTGAATTATTATGTAGATTTGAATGAATGGACATTTTTGTAGAATCATTAACATTCTTTGAACTGGAACTGAAACGTCCTTCGTGTTTTTCTTCACGATCGCTTGACTTTTATAAATCCTTTTTTGCTGGACAGTCTCTCACTGGTCTTAAATCCCATCATACAGTACGTTGCAGGTTTTCTCTCTGAAACCACGGACAGAGCTATCCACCAATTTTCCTGTTGCTTCTGACTCCGGGGACATTGTGTTGGGATATTTCTGTCACATTTATTATGCCTTTGCTGACCAGACTATGAGTCATGTGGACACAGAGGAAGATAAGTATGTCTTACGCAGAACCTAGGGAGGTTCCCAACATTGATTCTCTTTCACGACACGTACTTTCTCTCAGTAAACTTCCACTCTCACAGACAGGGAATAGGGATAGTTAGTGTATTGTTATTGTTTGATAACCCTTAGATACCCTGAGCAGTATCTTACCCATTTCTTTGACTCTGTGGGCTTACAGAGAAGCAAGCAATGCAATGCGCATCAATTCAGACAGTTGCAAGGCCCAAATAGCTTGTTTAAACATAGAAGATGCAAAACTTCCGGATGAAAAACAGCAGTGTTTTGAGCTGTCTGAGCCTCAGTTGTTATCTATTTCCAACAGGACATTCAATTCCCAGTTTGACCCCCCCCCCATGTTTATGTATGACACATTTTTATACTCACAGGCCCCACCCCCACCCCATCCTACGGTAATAATGCCTCAATAACCCCACCCCCACCCCATCCTACGGTAATAATGCCTCAATAACCCCACCCCCACCCCATCCTACGGTAATAATGCCTCAATAACCCCACCCCCACCCCATCCTACGGTAATAATGCCTCAATAACCCCACCCCCTCACTCTCCTGGTAACAGAGAGAGAGAGAGAGAGAGAGAGAGAGAGAGAGAGAGAGAGAGAGAGAGAGAGAGAGAGAGAGAGAGAGAGAGAGAGAGAGAGAGAGAGAGAGAGACAAGCCTATGCCTATCCCCC
This sequence comes from Oncorhynchus keta, assembly GCF_023373465.1. NCBI lineage: Eukaryota > Metazoa > Chordata > Actinopteri > Salmoniformes > Salmonidae > Oncorhynchus > Oncorhynchus keta. Next base: position 30,233,706 of record NC_068440.1, on the reverse strand, counting down.
TGTCATGTAAACCCAGCAATGACTGAGCCATGCACTGGACCACCAAGGTGTTCCAACACATGTTGTTGTTGCTGGGAGCCCCCCTCAGTCCCTTAAGACTGATCATTCCTGAGGACTTGAGGTGCACTCAAAATAGGCACAAGAGAGAAAAGAGAAATCTAAACAGATTTAGACATTTGGGAAGAGTGGTTGGGTGAGAGAGAGTGTGTTTGGGGTGAGAGTGTGGTTGGGGTCAGAGAGAGAGTGGTTGGGTGAGAGAGAGTGTGGTTGGGGTCAGAGAGAGAGTGGTTGGGTGAGAGAGAGTGTGTTTGGGGTGAGAGTGTGGTTGGGGTCAGAGAGAGAGTGGTTGGGTGAGAGAGAGTGTGGTTGGGGTGAGAGATAGATAGTGGTTGGGGTGAGAGAGAGAGTGTGGTTGGGTGAGAGAGAGATAGTGGTTGGGGTGAGAGAGAGAGTGGTTGGGTGAGAGAGAGATAGTGGTTGGGATGAGAGAAAGAGAGTAGTTGGGGTGAGAGATAGATAGTGGTTGGGGTGAGAGAGAGAGTGTGGTTGGGTGAGAGAGAGATAGTGGTTGGGGTCAGAGAGAGTGTGGTTGGGGTGAGAGATAGATAGTGGTTTGGGTGAGAGATAGATCATGGTTGGGGTGAGAGATAGATAGTGGTTGGGGTGAAAGAGAGATAGTGGTTGGGGTGAGAGATAGAGAGTGGTTGGAGTGAGAGATAGATAGTAGTTGGGGGTGATAGATAGAGATTGATTGGGGTGAGAGAGAGATCGTGGTTGGGGTGAGAGAGAGATAGTGGTTGGGGTGAGAGAAAGAGAGTGGTTGGGGTGAGAGAGAGAGATAGTGGTTGGGATGAGAGAAAGAGAGTAGTTGGGGTGAGAGATAGATAGTAGTTGGGGTGAAAGAGAGTGTGGTTGGGGTGATAGATAGATAGTAGTTGGGGTGAGAGAGTGTGGTTGGGGTGAGAGATAGATAGTGGTTTGGGTGAGAGATAGATCATGGTTGGGGTGAGAGATAGATAGTGGTTGGTGTGAAAGAGAGATAGTGGTTGGGGTGAGAGATAGAGAGTGGTTGGAGTGAGAGAGATATCTATTGGGGTGAGAGAGATAGATAGTAGTTGGGGTGAGAGATAGATAGTAGTTTGGGTGAGAGAGAGATAGTGGTTGGGGTGAGAGATAGATAGTAGTTTGGGTGAGAGATAGATAGTGGTTGGGGTGAGAGATAGATAGTAGTTGGGGTGAGAGATAGATAGTAGTTTGGGTGAGAGATAGATAGTGGTTGGGGTGAGAGATAGATAGTGGTTGGGGTGAGAGATAGATAGTGGTTGGGGTGAGAGATAGATAGTGGTTGGGGTGAGAGATAGATAGTAGTTGGGGTGAGAGAGATAGATAGTGGTTGGGCTGAGAGATAGATAGTAGTTTGGGTGAGAGATAGATAGTAGTTGGGGTGAGAGATAGATAGTAGTTTGGGTGAGAGATAGATAGTGGTTGGGGTGAGAGATAGATAGTAGTTTGGGTGAGAGATAGATAGTGGTTGGGGTGAGAGATAGATAGTAGTTGGGGTGAGAGATAGATAGTAGTTTGGGTGAGAGATAGATAGTGGTTGGGGTGAGAGATAGATAGTAGTTGGGGTGAGAGATAGATAGTAGTTTGGGTGAGAGATAGATAGTGGTTGGGGTGAGAGATAGATAGTAGTTGGGGTGAGAGATAGATAGTGGTTGGGGTGAGAGATAGATAGTAGTTGGGGGTGATAGATAGATAGTAGTTGGGGGTGATAGATAGATAGTGGTTGGGGTGAGAGATAGATAGTAGTTGGGGTGATAGATAGAGATTGATTGGGGTGAGAGAGAGATCGTGGTTGGGGTGAGAGATAGATAGTGGTTGGGGTGAGAGAAAGAGAGTGGTTGGGTGAGAGAGAGATAGTGGTTGGGGTCAGAGAGAGAGTGGTTGGGTGAGAGAGAGATAGTGGTTGGGATGAGAGAAAGAGAGTAGTTGGGGTGAGAGAAAGAGAGTAGTTGGGGTGAGAGAGTGTGGTTGGGGTGAGAGATAGATAGTGGTTTGGGTGAGAGATAGATCATGGTTGGGGTGAGAGATAGATAGTGGTTGGGGTGAAAGAGAGATAGTGGTTGGGGTGAGAGATAGAGAGTGGTTGGAGTGAGAGAGATATCTATTGGGGTGAGAGAGATAGATAGTAGTTGGGGTGAGAGATAGATAGTAGTTTGGGTGAGAGAGAGATAGTGGTTGGGGTGAGAGATAGATAGTAGTTTGGGTGAGAGATAGATAGTGGTTGGGGTGAGAGATAGATAGTAGTTGGGGTGAGAGATAGATAGTAGTTTGGGTGAGAGATAGATAGTGGTTGGGGTGAGAGATAGATAGTGGTTGGGGTGAGAGATAGATAGTAGTTGGGGTGAGAGATAGATAGTAGTTGGGGTGAAAGAGAGATAGTGGTTGGGGTGAGAGAGATAGATAGTGGTTGGGCTGAGAGATAGATAGTAGTTTGGGTGAGAGATAGATAGTGGTTGGGGTGAGAGATAGATAGTAGTTGGGATGAGAGATAGATAGTGGTTGGGCTGAGAGATAGATAGTAGTTTGGGTGAGAGATAGATAGTGGTTGGGGTGAGAGATAGATAGTAGTTTGGGTGAGAGATAGATAGTAGTTTGGGTGAGAGATAGATAGTGGTTGGGGTGAGAGATAGATAGTAGTTGGGGTGAGAGAGATAGATAGTGGTTGGGGTGAGAGATAGATAGTAGTTGGGGTGAGAGATAGATAGTAGTTGGGGTGAGAGATAGATAGTGGTTGGGGTGAAAGAGAGATAGTGGTTGGGGTGAGAGAGATAGATAGTGGTTGGGGTGAGAGATAGATAGTGGTTGGGGTGAGAGATAGATAGTGGTTGGGGTGAGAGATAGATAGTGGTTGGGGTGAGAGATAGATAGTAGTTGGGGTGAGAGATAGATAGTGGTTGGGGTGAAAGAGAGATAGTGGTTGGGGTGAGAGAGATAGATAGTGGTTGGGGTGAGAGATAGATAGTAGTTGGGATGAGAGATAGATAGTGGTTGGGCTGAGAGATAGATAGTAGTTTGGGTGAGAGATAGATAGTAGTTGGGGTGAGAGATAGATAGTAGTTTGGGTGAGAGATAGATAGTGGTTGGGGTGAGAGATAGATAGTAGTTTGGGTGAGAGATAGATAGTGGTTGGGGTGAGAGATAGATAGTAGTTGGGGTGAGAGATAGATAGTGGTTGGGATGAGAGATAGATAGTAGTTGGGGTGAGAGATAGATAGTGGTTGGGGTGAAAGAGAGATAGTGGTTGGGGTGAGAGAGATAGATAGTAGTTAGTGGGGTGAGAGATAGATAGTGGTTGGGGTGAGAGATAGATAGTGGTTGGGGTGAGAGAGATAGATAGTGGTTGGGGTGAGAGATAGATAGTGGTTGGGGTGAGAGAGATAGATAGTGGTTGGGGTGAGAGATAGATAGTAGTTGGGATGAGAGATAGATAGTGGTTGGGCTGAGAGATAGATAGTAGTTGGGGTGAGAGATAGATAGTGGTTGGGGTGAGAGATAGAGAGTGGTTGGGGTGAGAGAGAGATAGTGGTTGGGGTGAGAGAGATAGATAGTGGTTGGGGTGAGAGATAGATAGTAGTTGGGATGAGAGATAGATAGTGGTTGGGGTGAGAGAGAGATAGTGGTTGGGGTGAGAGAGATAGATAGTGGTTGGGGTGAGAGATAGAGAGTGGTTGGAGTGAGAGAGATAGTTATTGGGGTGAGAGAGATAGATAGTAGTTGGGGTGAGAGATAGATAGTAGTTGGGGTGAGAGATAGATAGTGGTTGGGGTGAGAGATAGATAGTAGTTGGGATGAGAGATAGATAGTGGTTGGGCTGAGAGATAGATAGTGGTTGGGGTGAGAGATAGATAGTGGTTGGGGTGAGAGATAGATAGTAGTTGGGGTGAGAGTAGACCACAGTTGTATAATTTGAAGCACAGAAAGTAAATGAGCTCCTTAAAATGTTTGTCCCTCCCGCTTCCTTCCTTCCTGTAGTTAAAGCCAGGAGCAACATGCCAGCAGCATTCTGATATGCGTTTAGGCCTGTTGGTGTAATGCGCTGAATTCTTTGACGCAGCGTGCCTGGTGCTTAAAGACTCATGCATGTGCCAGCAACCCCCTACAGTATAAGTCACCAGAAAACCCTGTTTTACTGCACTGATATCAAATGAATGCAGAGGAATATTGTACAGCTGGTCATCTATTACTGACTGGTGGCCTATCTTGGGCCAAGGCAACTAACAACGTATTGTTCCTGCCAACGTTATCTACAGGATGGTGTACCTGTTAATGTAGTGGGGTGATAGATAGAGATTGGTTGGGGTGAGAGAGAGATCGTGGTTGGGGTGAGAGATTAAAAATTAAAAATATAACCTCAATTCCAGAGTGCATCCCAGTACTGACAAATAGGAGTTTACAGAAATGATAATGAATACTGAGTTTCACAGTTGACGTTTTCTTGCAGATTCTTTCTTTCAATATTTCATATGGAACGTTCGTTACCACAGTGTCCAGAGCAGAGCAAGAGAATATCATAGCCTGGCATTTAAAAACCTCAGCCGTCCTGGTAGTTGACAATTGCTGCTGTGTGTGTTTTATATTCTCTCTCGCTCTCTCTCGCTCTCTCTCCTTCTCTGTCTCTCTCTCTCCTTCTCTGTCTCCCTCTCTCCTTCTCTGTTTCTCTCTCTGTCTATGTCTCTCGCTTTCTCTGTCTCTCTCTGTCTCTTGCGCTCTCTCTCTCTATGTCTCTCTCTCTCTGTCTCTCTGTCTCACCCTCTGTGTCTCTCGCTCTCCGTGTTTCTCTCTCGCTCTGTCTCTCTGTCTCTCTCTCTCTTTCTCCCTCTCCCTCTCGCTCTCTCTCTGTCTCTCTCTCTATGTCTCGCTCTCTTTGTCTCTTTGTATTTTTGTCTCTTTGTCTCTGTCTCTGTCTCTCGCTCTCTGTGTTTCTCTCTCTCTCCCCCTCTCTCTCTCTCTCTCTCTCTCTCTCTCTCTCTCTCTCTCTCTCTCTCTCTCTCTCTCTCTCTGTCTCTCTCTCTGTCTCTCTCTCTCTCTCTCTCTCTCTCTCTGTCTCTCTCTCTCTCTCTCTCTCTGTCTCTCTCTCTCTCTGTCTCGCTCTCTCTCTGTCTCTCTCTCTCTCTCTAGTCAGTGAAATAAGTCCATCATTATGGGAGTGTGTGCTCCTCCTCTTTAATCACTGACTCTCTCTCTGCCCTGTGTCTCTGTCATCCCCCTCCCCCTATAGGGAGCTCCTCTGGACCGGTGTGCCAGTCACGTAACTTTGTCTACGTGCATCGGGACATGTGTACAAAACATTAAGAACACCTTCCTAATATTGAGTTAATAAAAATGAAAAGCTGAAATGTCTTGAGTCAATAAATATTCAACCACTGTTTTATGGATTCATATTTTTGTTCTGTACAAGCGACCTTGTTTTCACTCTATCATTTAGGTGACTATTGTGGAGTAACGGCAATATTGTTGATCCATCCTCAGTTTTCTCAGTTTTCTGTAACTGTTTTAAAGTCATCATTGGGCCTCATGGTGAAATCCCTGAGCATTTTCCTTCCTCTCCAGCAACTGAGTTAGGAAGGATGCCTGTATCTTTGTAGTGACTGGGTGTATTGATACACCATCCAAAGTGTAATTAATAACTTCATCATGCTCAAAGGGATATTCAATGTCTGCTTTTTGATCTTTACCCATCCACCAATAGGTGCCCTTCTTTGCGAGGTATTGGAAAAAATTCCTTGTCTTTCTGTTTGAATCTGTGTTTGAAATTCACTGCTTGACAGAGGGACCTTACATATATGTGTGGGGTTTGTATGTGTGAGGTACAGAGATGAGGTAGTCGTTCAAAAATCATGTTAAACACTATTATTGCACACAGAGTGAGTCCTTACAACTTATCATGTGACTTGTTAAGCACATTTTTACTGGTGGACTTATTTAGACTTGCCATAACAAAGGGGTTGAATACTTATTTACTCCAGACATTTCAGTTTTTAATTTTTAATTAATTTGTAAACATTTTTTAAAACATAATTCCACTTTGACTTTACAGGGTATTGTGTGTAGGCCAGTGAAGCAAAATCTCAATTTTATCCATTTTAAATTCAGGCTGTAACATAAAATGTGGAAAAAGTCCAGGGGTGTGAATACTTTCTGAAGGCTCTGTATCTAGAAATCCATTGATGTATCCAAAACCTTTTTATGAGTCAAATGTTTAATGTACCTCAAGAACAATTTGTTTTATTGTATATTACATTCACTAAAACTGATGAAAGTGATCTCTAAAGCCGCTTATCTTGTTGATTTCCTGTTTCAACTGGCTGCAGGGCCAGATTAACACATCATAGCCCACAAAATGTGTAAAATTGCAGGAAATCTTTTTTTTTCTGCCGTCAAGTGGGGGGCGACTAAAGTGTTTTGCCCGTGAGGTGGCAGGGCCCCCAAACCAAATCTTGCTTAGGGCAATGTAGCAGAGCGGCAGCAGTCAGCAGGTAGCAAGCAGCAGGCTGTCTACGCTCATTGAGAGCCCCTGAGTCCTTCTGTGGTTGGTGGTTACAGTAAACAAAAATGATATATATAATGTATTTCCTTTTTTATTTGGGGGGGTTCTGTTGGACCCCTGCATTAATCTGGCACTGGCTGGCTGGCAGGTGTACAAACACCACTGACATGGAGGGATTCAGCCGGCCTATAATCCTCAGCGCCTGCCTCTAGATCTGGGGGAAATATGAGATGCCGTGATAGGCGCCAGGAAGACAAAAGACCAACGCTAGCCAATCAGAACGCAGAATGCTGGCTAACCTGACACAGAGACAGAGGCTCCAGACAACAGTGGAAAAGAAGGAGAAAAATGTTTCAGCAAAATGGCCAACGGCTAGAAGAAAAGAATGAGGGAACTCTCTTTGTTGCCCTGAGAAGGACTTTCACTAGGAGAGAATATGAAGTTTAGACTGGAACTCTTTAGCTAATCAATAACATTAAGGGATTTTTTAAGTGCTACAAGGGGATGGCTCAGGGACTGGCGTTTTCGCACGCATTCAAATGAAAGGGCAAAATCGCCCTTTTTTTCTGTGGGCATTTAATTCCCTTCCGTGAGTGATCAACATGTACCACACATCAGGGAGCCCATTGTAAACCATGATGTTCAGTTGTCTTATGACAGACAAATCAACACATAATCCTCTAACACAGGCTGGCCAGACTGGATTCTAATGACAGGACTGTTGCATTAGCGTGTGAAGGGAAACGTTGGGAATCCCCATGGGGAGATGTTCAACTGTGAGACAGGTCCTACTGATAAACTCTCTGATTCTTAAAGTAACCTCACATTCCAGGGGTTTAGGCTGAACCAGACAAGCACTATCCACTACGCTGTTCCAAAAAAGGCTTCCAAAATGGTTCTCTTGCTGTCCCCATAGGAGAACCCTTTTTAGTTCCAGGCAGAACCCTTTTGGGTTCCATGCACAACCATCTGTAGAAATGGCTCCACATGTAACCCAAAATGGTTCTACCTGGATCCAAAAGGGTTCTACCTGGAACCAAAAAAAGGTTGTTCGAACTGTTCTCTTATTGAGTCAGCATAAGAACCCTTTTAGGTTCTAGATTTCACCTTCTGTCCTAAGAGTGTAGAGACCTGGATTTAAGTACTATTCGAAAGCTTTCCAATACTTTTCTTTGCTTTGGCTGCTTGGATGTGCCAGATAGGTGGGGTTTACAGTTTTGGGACTATTCTAATGGTCTATTAAGCCAGGCAATCAAAACAAAGCCCAGGTAATGTTTTTGTAATTATTTCTATTAAGTCTGATCCACTAATGCTTTGAGGAAAACTTTGAGGAACAACTATCTTGACACTGACTCATTATTGGTATTATATGGGGTGTAGTGCCAGTGTGAAAGTCAATGTTCAAGGTACATTACTGTACCACCTACATATACTGAACCAAAATATAAACGCAACGTAAAGTGTTGGTCCCTTGTTGCATGAGCTGATTCCCAAAATGTTCCATACGCACTAAAAGCTTATTTCTCACATTTTGTGCACAAATTTGTTTACCTCCTTGGTAGTGAGCATTTCTCCTTTGCCAAGATAATCCATCCACCTGACAGGTGTGGCGTATCAAAAAGTTGATTACACAGCATGATCAGTACACAGGTTCACTTGTGCTGGGGACAATAAAAGGCCACACTAAAATGTGCAGTTTTGTCACGCAACACAATGCCATAGATGTCTCAAGTTTAGAGGGAGTGTGCAATTGGCGTTGGCATGCTGCAGGAATATCCACCAGAGCTATTGCCAGGAATTGAATATTGAATTGAATTTCTCTACCATAAGCAACGTTTTGGAGAATTTGGCAGTACGTCCAACCGGCCTCACAACTGCAGACCAGGTGTAACCATGCCAGCCCAGGACCTCCATATCCGGCTTCACCTGCGGGATGGTCTGAGACCAGGCAACCGGACAGCTGTTGAAACTGTGGGTTTGAACAACCATAGAATTTCTGCAAAAACTATCAGAAACCGTCTCAGGGAAGCTCATCTGCGTGCTCGTCATCCTCACCAGGGTCTTGACCTGACTGCAGTTTGGCTTCGTAACCAACTTCAGTGGGCAAATGCTCACCTTCAAGCTGGAGAAGTGTGCTCTTCAAGGATGAATCTCAGTTTCAACTGTACTGGGCAGATGGCAGACAGCGTGTATGGCGTTGTGTGGGTGAGCGGTTTGTTGATGTCATCGTTGTAATCTGTCACACCCTGGTCGTTTTCACATGTCTTTGTACTTGTCTCCACCCCTCCAGGTGTCGCCCATTATCCCCAGTGTATTTATACCTGTGTTCTCTGTTTGTCTGTTGCCAGTTCATTTTGTTTGTCAAGCCTACCAGCGTTTTTCCCCTTGCACCTGTCTTTTTCTAGTTTGTGTTTTCTAGTTTTCCCGGTTTGACCATTTCTGACCTCTGCCTGCCCTGACCCTGAGCCTACCGTTCTGTACCTTATGGATTCTGATCTGGATTACTGACCTCTGCCTGCCCTGACCCTGAGCCTGCCTGCCGTTCTATACCTTATGGATTCTGATCTGGATTACTGACCTCTGCCTGCCCTGACCCTGAGCCTGCCGTTCTGTACCTTATGGATTCTGATCTGGATTACTGACCTCTGCCCTTGACATGTAACTTTGCCTGCCACCTGTTCTAGTAATACACTTCTGTTGCTTCGACACTGTCTGCATCTGGGTCTTCTTCTGAAACGTGATACAACAGAGTGCCCCATGGTGGCGGTGGGGTTATGGTATGGGCAGGCATAAACTACAGACAATGGACACAAATGCATTTTATCGGTGGAATGCACAGAGATACCATGACGAGATCCTGAGAACCATTGTCGTGCCATTCATCCGCCAAAATCTCTTCATGTTTCAGCATGATAATGCACGGCCACGTGTCGCAAGGATCTGTACACAATTCCTGGAAGCTGAAAATGTCCCATTTCTTCCATGGCACGTATACTCAACAGACATGTCACCCATTGAGCATGTTTGTGATTCTCTGGATCGACGTGTACGACAGCGTGTTCCTGTTCCCTCCAATAGCCAGCAACTTTGTACAGCCATTGAAGAGGAGTGGGACAACATGCCACAGGCCACAATCAACAGCCTGATCAACTCTATGCGAAGGAGATGTCGTGCTGCATGAGGCAAATGGTGGTCACACCAGATACTGACTGGTTTATGTTTATTTATTTTTTGTACTTTTCATTGCTTTTTTCTCCCCAATTATGTGATATCCAATTGGTACCTACGGACTTGTCCCATCGCTGCAACTCCCGTACAGAATCGGGAAAGGCGAAGGTTGAGAGCCATGTGTCCTCTGAAACATGACCCTGCCAAGACGCACTGCTTCTTGACACAGTGCCCACTTAACAAGGAAGCCTGCCGCACCAATGTGTTGGAGGAAACACCATACAACCGGCGACCAAAATCAGTGTGCATGGGCCCGGCCCACCACAAGGACTTGCTAGAGCGTGATGGGACAAGGGCATCCCAGCCGGCGAAACCCTCCCCTAACCCGGAGTACGCTGGGCCAATTGTACATCGCCTCATGTTTTATCCTGGGCGTGGCCGGGCTACAACACTGCTGCGCCACTCAGGAGGCCTCTGACTGGTTTTCTGATCCACACTCCTGATCCACCTTTTTACACCAAAAAGGTATCTGGGACCAAAAGATGCATATCTGTATTCGCATGTGAAATCGTTAGATTAGTGCCTAAAGAATTTACATATTTCAATTGGCTGATTTCCTTATATGAACTATAACTCAGAAAAACATTTGAAATTGTTGCATATTGCGTTTATATTTTTGTTCAGTGTACATGGTGTCTTGACTTGATTTAGGCCTGTATGTGCATTTCTTGAATTAACTGTTGGTTTTTGATGCTTGATGTTTAAATAGGTCAAACATAGACACACACACAGATGTAATGTCTTAATCTGATCACTCTGTTGTCATAGAGAATCTTCCTGCACCGCAGGACATGCAAACTTGTAGCAGTTTAAAAAAGCTTCTACAGTTTGTAATTTCCACTTTAAAATGGCAGTTATTTTGCCCCAAAGAAACATGTATCAACCCCTACAATATGTCCATTAAATATAATCCACATTACAACTCACATGTCCTGTTACTGCAGAATTAATTTCCTGCTGCATAAACTTGTCAAATTAAAGACAGCAGATCTGTAGATCTCAAAAGAACTCTTGTTCTAAATATGACTCTAACGAAGAGTAATGTTTTTAAGACTAGACCTGTGTTTATAGTCAACTGTAGTAGAGTCTGAGCCATCATTGTTTTGTCTGTCATAATGAAAAGATACTGGAGTCTTGCAAGCAGGGAGCATCTTTCATTTCATATTCATGAATGCAGTCGGGTCTCAAAGTAGTTCAAGACTTCCAGCGTCTCAGTCAGAGAACATGAGCCATGTTCAGCTGTAACAGTGAGTTGGGCGTACAGCCATCTTTAAAACACATTTCATCCCAGTACCACTCACCCCTCACCTCTCTGATCTCCCCTCTCCTTTCACTCAGGGACAGAGAAAGTTTAGTTTAGGTTGTCTGGATATTCTAGCGATGACTAATTTTTTCCGGCACTGCTAAGGTAGGAGAGGGGAGGCCAGTGGAGGAGGACCATGGAAAAAGAAGAGCAGAGAATCTGCCATTTTGAGGCATACTTGGCTACATCAGTGGCTAAATTACGGACCCAACACTAGTATCATAATGTTTATCCGCATCTTTCCTACAGTATTTTGTTAGCAATGCCAGGGTTTATCATATAAGAGAGTGTGGATATTAGAGGAGACATGCCGAAATGGAAAAAGGAACACAACATCTGGAATCCGACTACAGGCAGTGCTATGTAGCTAGCCTGACCATCATCTGGGCTGGATGCAACAGTTGAATAGAAGAAAAAAAAGTTTCAGCAAAATGGCCAACTGCAAGAATAATAAAATGAGGGAATTCTCCTTGTTGTCCTGGGAAGGACTTCCATATAGGAGAGAATGTGGAGTTTAGACTGGAACCCTTTAGCTAATCAATTACATTAAAGGGATCAATTAAGTACTAAAAGGTGATGAACATCAGCAGGGCTAACTGGCCCTCAAGGACTGGAGTTACGCACCCAATCAAATGAAAGGGCAAAATCTCCATTCATGCTGTGGGCATTCAATTTCCACCTGTGTGTGGCCAACTTTGCTTTGGCTGCCTGGATGTGCCAAATGTGCCAGGTTTGCAGTTTGGGGACTATTCTATTGCTCCATTAAGCCAGAAAAGCACTATCAAGCTGAAGATGAAGTATTTGAAATAATTTAAACTAGTATTTAAAAAAAGGTCTGATCCATTAGAGCTCTGAGGAAGACTTCTGCACATTTAGTCTAAACAACTATCTAGACACTGACTCACTATTGGTATTATATAGGGTGTAGTGCCAGCTGTTGGAGGTGCATTACTGTACCTCCTACATAGATGGTGACTTGATGTCAGCCTGTATCAGCATTTCTTCATTCAACTACCAGTTGTTGATGCTTGATGTTATGATAGGTCAAACATAGACACACTGTATAGATCCCAAAATAACTATTGTTCTAAATATTACTCTAATGAAGAGTAATGTTTTTAAGACTAGACCTGTTTCATATTCATGAATGTTGTCTGGTCTCAAAGTAGTTCAAGACTTTCAGCGTCTCAGTCAGAGAACATGAGACATGTTCAGCTGTAACAGTGAGTTGGGCGTACAGCCATCTTTAAAACACATTTCATCCCAGTACCACTCACCCCTCACCTCTCTGATCTCCCCCTCCTTTCACTCAGGCGAGAGAGTTGAGTTTGGGATGTCTGGAAATTCCAGCGATGACACATTTTTGTCCAGTACTGCTCAGGGAGGAGAGGGGAGGCCAGCGGAGGAAGACCATGAGAAAAGAAGAATCGGCCATTTTGAGGCAGACTAGGTGGCTGGTTTAGGGACCCAACACTCATACGGTCTCCCTCCAGTTCATTTTCACTGGATTAGGACTGTTAGTGTCATTACAGTGCATGATCCACACATGGTCAGCACATGTATCTGAGGGGAGGTGCTATACCTGATGGAAATGATATTACAATAAGAACTGTCTTCTCATTTGGCTTCTGATTGAATGAATCAATAAAGCGTGAACACAATGAATAAACCAGCAAATATTGTCAGGGTGGAGAAAGGCCATGAATGTCATCAAGAGACAGCCATGATATGGGCAGAAACGTAGAATTGTCAAACCTCGGCGGCAGATAGCCTAGCGCATAGAGCATCAGGCCAGTAACTGAAAGGTGGAATATTAATACGCTATTGTGAAATAGGACAAATATAAACACCCACCAAAGTATTATTATTAGGATTGTAATTAGTTACTTCAAGTTAAAATTTATGGGGGTATTTCTGATCTGAGAGTCTGCATAGATATTGCAGTAATGATTTTCCTCTCTGTTGAAGTAGGTCCTCATTTCCCTACGGGGATGTAGAAAGTTGTATTACATACAATGTGTGTCCTTGGGTTGTCTGATGTCAGAATACTCTTTCTAGCCTACATTTGCTCTTTTCCAAACTATACTGAACAAAAATATAAACTCATGTAAAGTGTTGGTCCCATGTTAGATGAGTTCAAATAAAATATCCCAGAAATGTCTAAAATGTTTTGCACACATTTGTTTACATCCCTGTTAGTGAGCATTTCTTATTTGCCAAGATAATCCATCCACCTGACAGTTATGACATATCAAGAAGCTGATTAAACAGCATGGTCATTACACAGGTGCACCTTGTGCTGGGGGACAATAAAAGGAAAATGATGAGGGAGCATGCAATTGGTATGCTTACTGCAGGAATGTCCATCAGAGCTGTTGACATATAATTTACTGTTAATTTGTCTACCATAAGCCGCATCCAATGTTGTTTTAGAGAATTTGGCAGTACGTCCAACTGGCCTCTCAACTACAGACCAAATGTAACGACACCAACCCAGGACCTCCACATCCGGCTCATTCACCTGCGGGATCGTCTGAGACCAGCCACCCAGACATCTGATGAAACTGAGGAGTATTTATGTCTGTAATAAAGCCCTTTGGTGGGGAAAAACCTGTTCTGATTGGCTGGGCCTGGCTCCCAAGTGGGTGGGCCTATACCCTCCCAGGCCCACCCATGGCTGCACCTCTGCCCAGTTATGTGAAATCCATAGATTGGGGCCTAATGAATTTATTTAAATTAACAGATTTCCTTATATGAACTGAAATTGTTGCATGTTGTGTTTATATTTCTGATCAGTATATATTAAACTAAGTCCATTTTACTTTACAACAGCCTCCATCAATTATATTTACACTTTGGTGTGGTAAAGATATCATTTTCTAATCGGCTGTTGTAGTAAACATTACATTTACTTTTGAATGTATGATCATATCAAACTCTTTAATGTGCAGTCCAAATAAAAAGGGTCTGTGTGACTGTGAGAGGTAGAGATAGCATTAGGGAAGCATTCGTGTGGTAGTAGTATGACTGTGAGAGGTAGAGGTAGCATTAGGGAAGCATTAGTGTGGTTGTAGTGTGACTGTGAGAGGTAGAGATAGCATTAGGGAAGCATTAGTGTGGTAGTAGTGTGACTGTGAGAGGTATAGAAAACATTAGGGAAGCATTAGTGTGGTAGTAGTGTGACTGTGAGAGGTAGAGATAACATTAGGGAAGCATTAGTGTGGTAGTAGTGTGACTGTGAGAGGTAGAGATAGCATTAGGGAAGCATTAGTGTGGTAGTAGTGTGACTGTGAGAGGTAGAGATAGCATTAGGGAAGCATTAGTGTGGTAGTAGTGTGACTGTGAGAGGTAGAGATAACATTAGGGAAGCATTAGTGTGGTAGTAGTGTGACTGTGAGAGGTAGAGATAGCATTAGGGAAGCATTAGTGTGGTAGTAGTGTGACTGTGAGAGGTAGAGATAGCATTAGGGAAGCATTAGTGTGGTCGTAGTGTGTCTGTGAGAAGTAGAGATAGCATTAGGGAAGCATTAGTGTGGTAGTAGTGTGACTGTGAGAGGTAGAGATATCATTAGGGAAGCATTAGTGTGGTAGTAGTGTGACTGTGCGAGGTAGAGATAGCATTAGGGAAGCATTAGTGTGGTAGTAGTGTGACTGCCAACATGTCTGGTCATGTGGCCAGGTAAGAGCTGATTGGGGAGGGAGGGAGAGAGAGAATCTGAAATCAGATATCTCTCACCTGTCTTTTGTATGATCAGTCCAGGCGGTAGAATAGCTCCATTCCATGACAATGCAAAGGCTTTTCCAGAATATAGTTCCCCTTGAACACCGGATCCACCATCACCATCAATTAATGTAATGTAGCCTACAGCTGTGCTATCATTTATATCAAAACACCCATATCTTATACTGTATGTTGCTTGGGGGATGATCTGTCATTAAACCTGTGCTTTTATTCACTCAGATAAATATATAAAATGTTTGTTTGATGAATGAAAAATGCTTTCTTTATATTCATTAGGACTCACTTAGAAATGTTAGAAGCTTTACAATGTCGACAGTCAGGGAGAGGCCTGTGTGTGAAGTCAGTGAAATGATTGTGCAAAACAGTAAATAGTGATCATGCGTAAAGCTTGGGTGGTTTAAAAAGTCAAACTTGGAGTACAAATAGTCCATGAAAAAAATAGCTGATTTTTACAACCAGAAAAATCTCCTGCGTCCTCTCCCTGTATGGCATTTTATTATTTAAATCCGACCGACAGAGATGCAGGGCGCATTCCTGCGCGCACCGCACTGGACAGATTTGGCCGACGCGTCAGACCCGACCCGGGCAAAGCACAAGATGACAGTCGGATGGCCAACGTGCCCTCACCAAGCTCCGGCGTACTGAACTACCCCTTCTTTCTCGGCTACACGTCCAGTGTGATGAACCACCTTACAAAAAGTCTGAGAAAAAAAATGCAGGTCTTACTCCTTTTTAAACGTCTACATTGTCCACGTCCTCAAGAATGGATCTAATTAAAACGATGCACTCGTCATCATCGACGAAGCATTGCCAACGTTTCTGGGAGAAGGCTGGAGATGTAGGACCACATGACTTATTGGGGATGGGATGGGATGGGAGTCGTATAGGATTTCACTTCTCCTATTGGTCCGAGGGCTGACTGTTGACACGCAGACAAAGGAACCTCCTGCCATATAAATAGGACTGATTGGTCTGTATTATTCTAGCATCACGGCAGCAGGTTTCCAAGCTTGGAGTTACTCTAGTCACCACAACTGTATGCCTGCTTGAAGTAGTTAAACAGGGCACTGCAGCACAAGGAGTCTGCATGTCTGCTTAGACATGCTCAGCTTTGTGGATAACCGGATTCTGTTGCTGCTTGCAGTAACTTCATTTCTAGCATCATGCCAATGTAAGTTTGATATGTTTTTTTGTCTTTTACCGGGGATTTTTGTCCTGTTTTAAGAGTTCAGGAGGACCTTACAGCGCTTATGCTTGGCTTTTATATGGAACTTACTTGGAAATAACCAGCGGACCACTAAAAGTTATTTTGAGGGCTTCCCTCTGGCTGTATAAAACCGAACGGATCCTGGTCATTTCGGTGGATTCTTCATTCTTTTTCCGTGGATACAATTGATTAGTCAGAGAAACGCACTGATGAGAACGTTATCACAGGCTTGAAAGAATCGTTTAAAGTTGTTAATGTAGTGTCTTTGAATAGTTTTTAGAACAATGGAACTGCGAACATCTAGACTACAATTGGAATGTATATTTAAACTCCTAGGATGAAAAGTTTGGGGCGTTGTACATACTGTTCAGAGTCCAGGGAATAAACTTTTATTATAGGGAATTGAAACGTCGCCCCCTGGTGGTCAATTTAACAGCATCCCCTTTGGCATCAACCCTCCAAGATATATTTTCTATAGAAATACATATAGATCTTTACAAAAGTATAGATTTTCGATCCCAAAATTATTTTGACATATTCTTGAGTAACTTAGTGCAAGCTATGACCTATTTGTTAGGCCTTGTGAAAGAGACTGCCTTGTGTAGAGGTTTAGAGCTATTTCATTTAAATATAGTTAATATTAGTATTATAAGAATTAAGAGCATTATTTTCAAGTAAAACAAATGACATTTTCGTTGTATATACAAGTAATATAAGTTAAAACATTTTTTTCCGTGATGATATTCTTTTAAGTGTCCAAATGCGTTATCTAGTGGCCACATAAGGACATTACTACAACGCAGTATTTTAGAGGAGGTGCGATGCCAATCCATCAGCAGAGCAGGACCAAATGTAGAGGAACTGGTTGTTATGCCGCATCATAATGAGGACACCACTGAGGCCTAAACAGGAAACGCCTAGGTCATAACAAGCAACATAAGATGATAGTTCTTCAGAACCATTGACAATGTAATTTAGACTAAAATGTAGTAATTTAGACTCCTCAAAATCAAGTTGCTATACATCAGGGCTGCCCAACCCTCTTCCTGGAGATCTACTGCCCTGTAGGTTTTCAGTCCAATCATCTTCCTGGAGATCTACTGTCCTGTATGTTTTTAGTCCAACCCTCTTCCTGGAGATCTACTGTCCTGTGGGTTTTCAGTCCAAACCTAATTTAGCATCTCTGATTCAGCTAGTTAAGGTCTTGTTTAGCAGCTAATTAGTAGAATGTGTTAAATTAGGGTTGGACTGAAAACCCACAGGACTGTAGATCTCCAGGAAGATGGTTGGGCAGCCCTGCTATACAGAGTAGATAATAGGCAATGATGCAATACAAAAGCATAGGATAGCATATGATAGGATATAATTTACTTAGGTATACTATAGTGAATGCTGATCACTTAATTTCTAGCAGTACATTCATATACAGTACCTAATTACACAAGGTTTACTTGTGGTCTTCTCTCCATCACAAATAGATGTCCTTAGGGGATGCGGATACACAGGCCTTTGAAGCCTGTAAACACTTCTCACTGGCTGGCTGGCAAGTGTCTAAATGACACTGACATTTCCTTAGGGGATGCAGATACACAGGCCTTTGAAGCCTGTAAACACTTCTCACTGGCTGGTTGGCAAGTGTCTAAATGACACTGACATTTCCAGGCAGTGAGAAGTTGTCAACAATACATTATTATATTATTATTATTATTATTATTATTATTATTATTATTATTAAATATAATTCAGTCCTATTTGAATAGTTTTATTTTCCCTAAAGATGGATGCTGTTGAATTTTAGTAACTACTTCAGGCCTATATATGACCCAATGTTGTTGACAAAACTCTATTGAATATTGTAGAAGCTTGGCTGCATTTCTGTGGACAGTTACCTTTCACCTTTTATATGGTTTTGGTTGTTTTTGTCAGATTGCCGTTTAGAAGCTTATCATAACAACAGTTATTTTGCTATCTACAAAGGAAAATAAGGCATTTTGCATTAGACAAATGCGTCAAAATAAGAGAGAATTTAGACTGCTCCAGAAACTATTTTACTATGTTTGTTATCATGTTCTAACTGAGTATGTCCTTTCTCCTCCTCCTCCTCCTCCTCCTCGTTGAAACATCACAGCGGTTAGTACATGTGCATGATATTATCTATCAAAACAGCTTTTAGAAGAGATTTTACCTTTTTGCATCTTATCTGTTGGTTCCAAATTCCAGCTAATATTCGGTGAAAGTGGCCTCTGTCGACAATATGAGCGATCTCAACTATTGCGGAGTATTTCACTTCGATTTCTAGGCTGCCTCTGAAGAGGGTTATTTTTTCTTCATTTGCTGCCAATGAATAGTTGAGGCTCCTATTGGTCAGGGGTGGTGTCAGTGACCGTTAAAACTGCCAGTGCTGGTGGTGGTTTACCCATGGGGCCGCTGGGCACAACAGGCCCTTTAATAGGATCAGGAAGAGGTTTGAAAGCTAAAAATGGCCCATATTCAGTAAGTCTCTGAGAAGTGCTGATCTAGAATCAGTTTAGCACTTTAGATAATAATTAATACAATTACGTGGAAGGTAAGACCTGATCCTAGATAAGCACTCCTACTATGAGAAGCTTTTTTTAACACATCCCCTGGATTTGGTCTGTATTATATCAGATTTGTTTTTACAGTATAAAGGAAGTATTGCTTGTTTAAAATGGTCTGTTATAGTTGAGATTGCGACAAATTGCTCACCTGGATATTGTTTCGCAGCTCTATATTGGCATTCTGAGGCTTTAAAGGGGCAGTGTTTCTATGTGAATTGATTAAGATTGATTGATTTGCCTATACACCTGCATAGCCTACTGCCATGCAACATCAATCTGGATTTGGCATTAGATCACTGACCCAGCCCCATAGTGCACCTTTAAACATCTCTCTGCAATAGTGCTTAATATGATATTATATCTTTATGTGCTGTTATCTTTTTGATATAGTTATCTGCACAAGCATGTGACTTATAATATACACTTATGCATGCAATACTGTGTTATGACACTGGCAACTAATATGCTTTGTTGGAAAAAAAGAGTTGAGAAAAGTGAGGTACGGTTGATATAGCTTACACTTTGAATGACATAAGAAATGTAGGAAAGACTGAATAAATAAATCTTACATTTATTTATCATCTTTTCTATTTAGGGGGGACTCAAGGTGAGAACATGTTCTTATGTGTCATTTACTAGTATAGAAAAGTGTGGCATATCTAAACTTTGAGGCTCAGGATTACTCAAAGGTCAAAGGTCAAGTGAGAGGACAAGCATGTGTTAACATGCTTGTCCTCAAACTGTAAGGTCAAGTTTGTTTATGTACACATTATGACACATAGACTGCTATCTTCTAACGCTTGAAATCAATTAAAGGAAAAATCCACTCCAAAAATATATATATATATATATTTTCATTAATCCACTGTTGATACAGTCCCAAAATGTTTTACATGTCAGCAGTCAAGTTTTCAAGATATTGGGCTTTCAAAAAGCAAAGTGTCACTGGCCACATCATCATAATGATCAACATTGGATTAATGAAAAAAATACCAAAAGATAGTTTGAGTTGATTTTTCCTTTAATTAACATTGATGCAGTCTATTTGAGATTAGGGTCTGACCAGCTTTGCTAGAAGTACTGATATGCTTTTAACATTTTTATTTGAGTGGTTTGTCTGATTAAGATATTTTCCCACCACAGGGCCCAACGGGAGAGAAAGGACCTCGAGGTGACAGGGTAAGCAAAGAATCCAGCTGTCCCCTTTGGTGTTTAGATGTTGTTTAGATGTTGTATGTTAGGTGTCTGCAAGTTACTATGCTTGTTTAAATGTACATTTCTGAGAGGGCTACATGAGATACTTTGACCCCGTTGTGGCCACACCCCTTGATCACATGGCACAGAGGCCTACATCCTCGATGTTGACAACGATATTATTGGCTGTATTTTTACCCAGATATATTATGACATATGATTTTAAAATGGCTATAGATCAATTATACATCATTTTGTAAATTGTAGTCATTTTGAAATAATTTTGCTTATCTAATAATGGAGAATGTTTTCCCATTTTTCTATAGTGTACAATACAGCACTTCCAGCATGTTGCAGGACAGGGCAACATCACAACAGAAAACAAAAATAGAAAGTCATCATAAAAAACAGCAGAGAATGAAGGACATTTCCAGCGGAATTACAGCATGAATATGTATAGAATGTAAAGTATTTTAGCTGAAACATTTCTTTAAATAATAAGTTGTTTCTATCTCTCTCTCAGGGTCCCCAAGGCCGTAATGGAAGAGATGGTAAAGATGGACTCCCTGGCGTTGCCGGGCCCCCTGGTCCCCCTGGACTTGGAGGAGTAAGTTCAGCGATATCATTATGTCCCTCATTTTCTCACTCTAAAAACAAGCATGTTTTAGTCACACATGAAATGTCTGACAGTTCTGTAACAAATGTTTTCACTGGCTGGCAATTTTTTCCCCAAAAAATGGAGGACATTTGTAACTCTAAATGTGACCAACAGAACTCCTCTGTTTTGGTTTGTTACTGGGGCATGGCACTTGGTTCCTCTTTCAAATTAGCCATGGTAAAAGTGTTCAGTGTCCCTTGAATACTTACCTAGTACTCTCTAGGGATGAGTTCAATTGGGTGGTCTTGACCCCATGACCTCATATACCCTTATGACTTTATACCCTGTTGACCTAACAACCTTTGACTCCATGATGACCCCCTGACACTGTAAATCATAAACATGGCTTACACACACAAAGTGATTGGAGGTTCCAATGACCTTTTATTCTGAGAATTTCGTTTTAGACTAAAATGTAGTTTTAGACAAATTTTCAATACTGGGAAAGTTTGTCAATATTGTTCAGTATGGTTCATCATGGTTGACTCTAAGAACTACTACTCTGATGTCTCAGGACCCTCTGGGATTAACCAATGGAATTATGACTACTATACCATTATCTTTTGTCAAACATGGCTTTTATTAATTGTTCATTTCTGTGATAATGTGTGTCCCTGTTTTGTTTTGCCAGAACTTTGCTGCTCAGTTTGATGGAGGAAAAGGCAGCGACCCCGGACCTGGACCCATGGTGAGGCCCCCGAACACAAGAGAGAGAGACCCTGAATTAACCCCAAATTAAACCCTCACCCCTAACCAGTTGGCACACCCTGTAGGCCCTACCTACTTGGCACTGGCACTGGCACTGTCCCTGCTTAGGCCTTAGGCCATTATTCCCTTGTCACTAGTCCTTGCCTATCCCCTGACCCCTAGGCATTTGTATGGATCTGATAAGATGGATGTAAGCAAGCAATGTTGTGAAAATTCCACCTGGCCTATTGGAGGACAAGGTAGAGTTGTAACCGTGAAGCTGATAGCCTTTCATAATCTTATCAGTGCCTATGAAGTAGGCTTTCTTCTGGGATTCAGCCAGAAACTGCATTGTAGATCATGAGCTGTTACAAAACTGATCATGACCTCTTCATCGTCCAGCATATGACACCAAACCCTGGACATAACAGGTGCACTGCAGTTATTTCTTCATATATTTCTTAATCTGTTGTTGTTACCAATTCGGTAACCATTAATAATGTATTACCATTTTATTCTCTTAAAATGTTATCTCTCTTCTTCCCAAATCATTTTAGATTTAAATTTGGATAAGATGTCACACATTTCACACAGCCTTTTTTTTTCATTCCCCCTGCAGTGATTCATATCTGAATTGGACATCCATTTTGATTGAACAGTATTAAGATCATGTACAGTAACTTTACTTTGATCTGATTTCAATGTGCTTTGTCTTTCTCTCCTCAGGGTTTGATGGGATCTAGAGGGCCCAACGGACCTCCCGGATCCCCTGTAAGTAGTTCTCAAATGACACAAGGTGGTTTATTTTTCTCATATAAACTCAACATGAAGGCCAGGAGGTTTTCCTGACTCAGTGACCTGGCCAGGAAAAACTTACAGGCCCTAACTAGGACCCCCTACTATAGCCCCTAACTAGGACCCCCTACTATAGCCCCTAACTAGGACCCCCTACTATAGCCCCTAACTAGGACCCCCTACTATAGCCCCTAACTAGGACCCCCTACTATAGCCCCTAACTAGGACCCCCTACTATAGCCCCTAACTAGGACCCCCTACTATAGCCACTAACTAGGAACCCTAACTAGGACCCTACTATAGCCACTAATTAGGACCCCTACTATAGCCACTAACTAGGACCCTTACTATAGCCACTAACTAGGACCCTTACTATAGCCACTAACTAGGACCCTTACTATAGCCACTAACTAGGACCCTTACTATAGCCACTAACTAGGACCCTTACTATAGCCACTAACTAGGACCCTTACTATAGCCACTAACTAGGACCCTTACTATAGCCACTAAATAGGACCCTTACTATAGCCACTAAATAGGACCCTTACTATAGCCACTAACTAGGACCCTTACTATAGCCACTAACTAGGACGCCTACTATAGCCCCTAACTAGGACGCCTACTATAGCCCCTAACTAGGACCCTACTATAGCTCCTTACTAGGACCCCTACTATAGCTCCTAACTAGGACCCTACTATAGCCCCTAACTAGGGATCAGATCACATGTTCAGGATGGAATAAGTCCTGGTTTTACTCATAACACCTAACTGATCACATAGTAATAAAACAATGTCTAATTTGGATAAATCGACTCACTTGTCATTTTCCCATCAACAGGGACCCCAAGGATTCACAGGACACGCTGGAGAGCCTGGAGAGCCCGGACAGACTGTAAGATAACTCTCTCATGGAAACTGTAACCCACTGTAACATTCTCTCTATAACAGGTTGATCAGAGCTCAGCATATAACTCTATACATATCCCCTTACTCTCTCTCTCCTCTACCCCTTATCCCACATCTTCAACACTGTCTCATGTAGTATAGTTATAGTCCAACACATCCCCACCCAGTGATACCCCATAGTCAATTTGGACTAAACAGATATTAATTTCTCATACCTGTGCGTTAACCATTTAAACTCTACAGACACAGATGGAGCCATCTACACTATTACACAGAAAGGCAACCTAGAGCACTGAACACAGAATTTGACTATGACCTTAACCCTGACCTCTGACATCTCTCTCATCCAAGGGCTCCATTGGTGCTCGTGGACCTTCTGGATCCGCTGGCAAGCCCGGTGAGGATGTAAGTAAAACGTTAAAATTCTTGGTGTTATTTTGGTCTAACTGTTGGTTTAATAACTATCTACCTGTGGCACTACTTGCCTACTGGGGCAATTAGAGAATGTGGAAAATGCTACAGACACATGCTATCATGATAGTGGACCTACAGTATACACATCTAATGCAGCTTGTCTGTTCAATTCTAGGGTAACAACGGCAGACCTGGAAAGCCTGGTGACAGAGGTGGCCCTGGAACTCAGGTAAGGGCAATGTCCAGAGCTGACAGACTTTAACAAAATATACATTGACACTAAATATACATGAATCCATAAAGTGTTATCACTTAAAACCTCTTCTTTCCCTCCTCTGTAGGGTGCTCGTGGGTTCCCCGGAACTCCTGGACTTCCTGGAATGAAGGGACACAGAGTGAGTATTTACATAAACACCTGCCTGGCCCTGCCTCTCCTAACGACCTCCCAACAACCCTGTTATATAGTATCCCCGGTTACAGATAGAGATTACTTGTATAGAGCTGACATGATTCTCCATTCCACATGTCTGTTCTACGTAATACATTTGTATCTGGATGTTCTGTAATGTTGCACCCCACTGAATGTGACCCGGTCACACACTTCCCTTGTAGTACTCATCACAAATGACACCCTATTCCCCCCCACTGTGGCTCTGGTGAGATGCAGATATAGTCTATAGAAAAGACTAGTAATGATGGGAAATTAGGAGTTTTGTCCCATGAGAAGCTGAGCAAAAATGCATCCTACATCAAACAGAATACAATTGGCAGAGATCTCTAGATTAAACTCAAATTAATATTCCCTCACCAGATAATCAACATGAGAATCAATATGATCTGAACGATAAGGGGGTGGGGGAGATTATTTTTTTCCTGTTAATTGATTTTAGACTATAATAATTGTGTATTGTCTCAGGATGCTAACCTGTTCTCTTTGTGCTCCAGGGTTACAATGGTCTGGATGGACGCAAGGGAGAGTCTGGTTCAGGAGGTGCTAAGGTAATGTTGCAGCCACAGTACATCCTCCTCAATCACAACCTAATTGCTTTATCCCTGTCAAATCCCACAGATGGCACAGGAGGTGTAGCTTTCATCTTTGTAGGCCACAGATTAGGCCTGTTCCTGGACTTTAAAAAAACACTTTCAATGGAGAGATCCATTGTGCAAGCTTTTGACTTGACGTATAGGATTAACCTGGGTCCGGAAACCTACCCTGTAACACCTAAAAGTAAAGTGAATTTCACATACAGTAGCACATTTTAGTGCACGTTTAGTCACAATCCCGCTACATTGATAGCAGTTACTCAAATATCAGTGTTTGTTTTACCACTTGTTCACCATAGTACCTACATAAATCTCTGAGAATTACGTTTCTATTACAACCGTGTTTATCAATCTAGATATATCCAGTGTTCACACCATTTGTAACCTATGACCTCCTGTCATCTGAATACGTGTTCTCCTGCTTCTCCCATAGGGTGAGACAGGTGCCCATGGAGCTAACGGAAACCCCGGACCAGCTGTAAGTTCACACATTGTCACCCTTCTCTTTTTCATCATATTGTTCCCAAGAGGAAAATGTCAAAATTAGCATGTTGTCAGGTGCTAGCCCGAGCCATATGTATCACTAATAGAACATGTCACCTGCATAGCCGAGCCTGAAAGTACCTCACATTGATTCTTTACCCTTTTTGTCACGTGCAAAATACATTGCGTTCACATAGCTGATTGCAAAGGAAACAATGGAGATGAGTACTTGCTGTATCCTCTTCACTATCTACTGATCACCAATCACTATGTATTATCCTCGTTGGGAAATCAAATGTACAACCAGTAATATATCATCTACTATATACACGCACTTAAAAATAAATACACACTTGTACTCAACCATACTCTCTCTCTGCCTCTCTTCCCCACCTTAGGGTTCTCGTGGTCTGAATGGTGAGAGAGGCCGTGCCGGCCCTGCTGGCCCCGCTGGTGCCCGTGGTGCTGATGGAAGCACCGGACCCGCCGGCCCTGCTGTGAGTGCTACTTCTTCTTTGACCCCATAATCTCTGACCCCTTAACCTTATGGATAACCTAGGAGTGACCCCTCTGTAGAAGTTACTGTATCTGCCTAGTTAAATAAAAAAGATTACAAAAATCTTTAGGCCCAGATCTGATCTAGGATCAGCTTATCCCTCTCGTAATCCTAACCTAAATCATTACAGGTGGAAATGCTAAAACTGAAGTTAGATCGCACCGCTTCTAGGGGTAGCTTCATCTTACAACACTTTCTGTAACCCTTGACCTCTATTTCACTGTCATCTCTATTTCCTGTTTCCCAGGGTCCTCTTGGAGCAGCTGGCCCCCCTGGTTTCCCTGGAGCCCCTGGCCCCAAGGTGAGCGACGTCATCATGGTCATCTCCAAAGCATTTCTTCATGATCACAATCCTTAGTATATCATGGACATTATTAGTGTGGACACCAGAGAAGATTCCCAGTTCTGGGAACCGTAGAACCACATCTAAAGAGCTTCCTCAACACCCATCATGATTCTCTAATTGGTTATCACTATCCGATAATCTGATTGGTCTCTTTAGTTTAGACAGTAAATCAATCATGTTGACCAAACTAATGATTCCATACATAGTATTCCTATGTAGCTCAGTTGGTAGAGCATGGCGCTTGTAACGCCAGGGTAGTGGGTTCGATTCCCGGGACCACCTGTACGTAGAATGTATGCACACATGACTGTAAGTCGCTTTGGATAAAAGCGTCTGCTAAATGGCATATTATTATTATATTATTAAAACATCTATATAACATCATAAAACATTTTATTACCCATTTGAATGGATTGTGTGACTGTCAAAATGTTACTGTAACAGGGAGAGATCGGAGGTGCTGGAGCCAATGGCCCATCCGGACCTCAGGGAGGCAGAGGAGAGCCCGGTACTAATGGAGCCGTTGGCCCCGTCGGTCCCGTTGTAAGTATATACTACCAACAAACTACAACATTATCACAGTGTGAAATATGTCATATTGAAGAGGCTCTCTTGATGTTCTTGTTACCTGGTCCTGAAATACATACTGTAACTCTCTCTCCAATGGTCATATATATTTTCTATCATGTTGGTTGGTTTCTTGGCATCTCTACACACTTGTGTGTAACACTCTCTCTTTCCTTTTCCTCTCCTTTTAGGGTAACCCTGGTAACAATGGTATCAACGGCGCCAAGGGAGCTGCTGTAAGTATTCTGGCCATAGTTGCATTGTGGTTAGACTAGATTGACAGTCCAAAGGTCATTTAGGGTGAGACAAAGGTCAAGATGTAGAATCTTGTTCACTTGAGCCTTGGACTCATATAGGCATGATATGAGTTATGATTGAAGCACAGCAGTTGACTTATCAGCAAATAGCACACTCAAATAGCACACTCAAATGGCACACTCAAATAGCATCAACAATGAATCGCTTTAGCTTTAGAATTCATGAAAGGACAGAAATTAATTCAGTTGTTCCCACATTACATATAAGTGATATACTAGCCATAAGGTAACTGTTCTAGTGACACCATTGGATATTGGGTGATTAGGTAATGTGATTAGGTAATGTGATTAGATCATGTGGTTGTATAATGTGATTGGGTACGATTATGGTAATGTGATTAGGTAATGTTATGATCATGTTAATGCAGTAGGTACTTCAGCTGTCTTCTTACTCACCACTCTTCCATCCTATGTGTGTTCTAGGGTCTCCCCGGTGTTGCTGGAGCCCCTGGTTTCCCCGGCCCAAGAGGAGGTCCCGGCCCCCAGGGCCCTCAAGGATCCACTGGAGCTAGAGGCCTTGGTGTGAGTACCGCTGGACCTAAAAAGCAGTTGAACAACACTTTACTAACACAATCTGTATGAATATTGAGATATTGATCATGTATCTGTGTCTCTTTGACTGCAGGGTGACCCTGGACCCTCTGGACAAAAAGGAGATTCTGGTGCTAAGGGAGAGCCTGTGAGTATCCATACTACTGCTGTTATGCAGTATAGGTATGCTTTAGCATTATGTCAGTACATGGTGTGTGTTTGTGGCAGTCTTTAATGTCTCTGCTTTCTCCTTCAGGGTCACTCTGGTGTCCAGGGTGCCGCTGGTCCCGCTGGTGAGGAGGGCAAGAGAGGCTCAACTGGCGAGGTTGGTGCCACCGGGCCCGCTGGTCTGCGTGGAGCTAGAGTGAGTATATCATACCAGACCCAGTGTGGGGGTACAGTCTTGGTGTATTGCTATACGGTGCAGGTGAGTGGTTATGGTTGACTCATGTCTGTTTGTGTCTCATAGGGAGGTGCTGGAACTCGTGGTCTGCCTGGTCTGGAGGGAAGAGGTGGTCCCATTGTAAGTTTCCCAAAATATTGTGTTTAATAAATATTATTAACATTGATGAAAGTTGTTCAAATGCAGGAAGAAAATAGTGAATTTTACCTTGTAATATAGTGACTGTTCTGTACTCATGGGTTCCTCTTCCTCCTCCCCTCTCTGCCAGGGTATGCCCGGAGCTCGTGGAGCCACCGGCCCTGCTGGTATCCGTGGAGCCCCTGGTGATGCCGGTCGTGCTGGCGAGTCTGGTCTGACTGGAGCCAGAGTAAGTGTCACACACCTGTCAATCATGTTTCAATAAGATGTGTAATGGATTCTCTTCTCTAATCTCTGAACCAAATATAGCATGTGATCTCTATCTGTGATGCTAAATGACTAACAAGTACTGTCTGTTAATAGGGCCTGCCCGGAAACTCTGGACAGGGTGGACCCCCAGGCAAGGAAGGCCCATCTGTAAGTAATTAAACACATCTCCAGTATTCATCCTTTCAAATACTGTATATCCTAAAATATTAGAATACAATGAAATTGCTGGTCATGATAATGAATTGGTTCTAAGCACTTACGTGGTATTGGTGGTATGGTTACAGTAACCCACCCCATCCACCGATGTTAAAACCCACCTAGTGATAGTGTGCCATATCTGATCCCCGTTGGTTGGTGTCCTATTCTAGGGTGCTGCTGGTCTGGACGGACGCACTGGTCCCCCCGGCCCAACTGGACCCAGAGGCCAGCCCGGTAACATCGGATTCCCCGGCCCCAAGGGACCTGGAGTAAGTAGAACCAGGAAGTTGATCTACTAGCGTGAGATTGGACTGTGAGAGACAGCTGGGTTGTTGATGCACTTCGATATGGGCAAAATAGGATCAAATTAATAAACAGGAAGTGATATGGATCGCAGAATAGGATCAAAAGAATAAACAGGAAGTGAAATTGAAGGACAGAATATGGACAGAATATGCTCGTATATTCTGTCAACCAACATGAAACGATGATCATCTGACGTTTCCATGGTCTCTTCTTCATTCTTGCCCTCCAGGGTGAGGCTGGCAAGGGTGGTGATAAGGGACCAACTGGTGCAACTGGTCTGAGAGTAAGTACCCCCGCATCAGACAACATTCATTACATTATCAACTCTCTACTGGTCTGAGAGTAAATATCCCCGCATCAGACAACATTCATTACATTATCAACTCTCTACTGGTCTGAGAGTAAGTACCCCCGCATCAGACAACATTCATTACATTATCAACTCTCTACTGGTCTGAGAGTAAGTACCCCGCATCAGACAACATTCATTACATTATCAACTCTCTACTGGTCTGAGAGTAAGTACCCCGCATCAGACAACATTCACTACATTATCAACTCTCTACTGGTCTGAGAGTAAGTACCCCGCATCAGACAACATTCATTACATTATCAACTCTCTACTGGTCTGAGAGTAAGTACCCCGCATCAGACAACATTCACTACATTATCAACTCTACTGGTCTGAGAGTAAGTACCCCGCATCAGACAACATTCACTACATTATCAACTCTACTGGTCTGAGAGTAAGTACCCCGCATCAGACAACATTCATTACATTATCAACTCTCAACTGGTCTGAGAGTAAGTACCCCGCATCAGACAACATTCACTACATTATCAACTCTCTACTGGTCTGAGAGTAAGTACCCCGCATCAGACAACATTCATTACATTATCAACTCTACTGGTCTGAGAGTAAGTATCCCCCGCATCAGACAACATTCATTACATTATCAACTCTCTACTGGTCTGAGAGTAAGTACCCCCGCATCAGACAACATTCATTACATTATCAACTCTCTACTGGTCTGAGAGTAAGTACCCCCGCATCAGACAACATTCATTACATTATCAACTCTCTACTGGTCTGAGAGTAAGTACCCCCGCATCAGACAACATTCATTACATTATCAACTCTCTACTGGTCTGAGAGTAAGTACCCCCGCATCAGACAACATTCATTACATTATCAACTCTCTACTGGTCTGAGAGTAAGTACCCCCGCATCAGACAACATTCATTACATTATCAACTCTCTACTGGTCTGAGAGTAAATACCCCCGCATCAGACAACATTCATTACATTATCAACTCTCTACTGGTCTGAGAGTAAGTACCCCCGCATCAGAACATTCACTACATTATCAACTCTCTACTGGTCTGAGAGTAAGTACCCCCGCATCAGACAACATTCATTACATTATCAACTCTCTACTGGTCTGAGAGTAAGTACCCCCGCATCAGACAACATTCACTACATTATCAACTCTACTGGTCTGAGAGTAAGTACCCCCGCATCAGACAACATTCATTACATTATCAACTCTCTACTGGTCTGAGAGTAAGTACCCCCGCATCAGACAACATTCATTACATTATCAACTCTCTACTGGTCTGAGAGTAAGTACCCCCGCATCAGACAACATTCATTACATTATCAACTCTCTACTGGTCTGAGAGTAAGTACCCCCGCATCAGACAACAGTCATTACATTATCAACTCTCTACTGTTAAAGGCATTCAATTACTACTATGGTAGCCATCTCTCAAATTAGCGGTTGGTAAAGCTAAGTATCCTAAGTATTACTTACTCTACATCTATAGTCATTTATTACAAAAGAGTTGTGTTTCCTCAATGAACTTTGACTGAACTACCATGTATCATAGATCATTCACCTGCTGCCAATGTCAGTGTTTCACCTAGCTCTCACTGTCTCTACTTAGGGCGGCCCAGGTGCTGATGGTAACAATGGAGCCCCCGGCCCAGCTGGAGTCGTTGTAAGTAGTCTACACTCTTTCCTCTAAATACACAGTAAGAACGAGAATCTAATCTTACAGTGAATTGCATTTGATTTTATTGAACTTGATTCTCTCCTCTTCTACAGGGTAACGCTGGTGAGAAGGGAGAGCAGGGACCCTCTGGTGCACCAGGTTTCCAGGGTCTGCCCGGCCCCGCTGGACCTGCTGGAGAGGCTGGCAAACCTGGCAACCAAGTGAGCAACTAAACCTAGAACCTGTGATCTGTAACACAAACCCACTGTACATCCACAAACACATAAACACTTCCACAAACCTACATCCACAAAGCCATAACAAAGTTCAAACAAATACATTTACCCTGTAACACAAACTTAACAGCAAATTTTAGTTGATAGAAATGTTACCTCCTTTTCCCTCCGTTTCAGTATATTCTCTTTATTCGAATAGTATTCTTACTATGTAATATCTTGCACTAACAAAGCATTCATTTCTCAACAGGGTATGCACGGAGACCAGGGACTCCCCGGACCCGCTGGCGTCAAGGTATGTCCACTCATGAATACCTCTCACAGACCACTAACTATGATCTTCTGACAGCTGGTCAACCATACACCTGTTGCCATGCACATGATCCTGTTCACTCATTTACATCTTTATATACATCTCACACCCACACACCTGTAGTGTATACATACTGTGATGTGCCCATGGCAGATGCTGACAGCCACCCTCTCTCTCTGTCTGTTCCTAGGGAGAGCGTGGAAACTCTGGTCCTGCTGGCTCTGCTGGATCTCAGGGTGCCATCGGTGCTCGTGGACCTGCTGGAACTCCAGGCCCCGATGGTGGCAAGGTGATCCCAGCTCCATGAAGGGCTTAGAACCATATTACTGTTGTAAATAGGGCAAGGTGATCCCAGCTCTATGAAGGGCTTAGAACCATATTACTGTTGTAAACAATGCCCAGAGTTTTTCCTGGTCATGTTATGTGGTCTGTAATATCTTCTGGCCCTACAATAGATCTGGTAGTACCAATGTATGGTTTTGATGAAGACTCAACCCGATTCTGTATGAGAAATACACCACTGTTCTTTTAAGCACTGCAGTCAGATGAAGCTCCTAACCACTCATGGTCTTGCTCCATGAGATGGATAGCTGATAGGTGGAACCATTCTTCACCAATGTCTGTGTTTCAGGGAGAGCCTGGTTCTGTCGGCATTGCTGGCGGCCCTGGACACCAAGGCCCCGGTGGCATGCCCGGTGAGCGCGGTGCCGGTGGTACTCCTGGACCCAAGGGTGAGAAGGTAAGTCCCCCAGAATATGCTGCAAGTAAACATATTTAAAAAAGTAAAATTTCACAAGACAAAAGTTGAATAAGAGCTGTAATAGATGTCAATGATCATTTCTGATTTGAAATGCAGCGCTTCATAGTTATTTTACAATACAAACATTGGGAGAATTTGACATTCTTCGCCTTAATGCAGCATCTTCTCTGATAGATCTTGACTAAAAACAATAATATATAATGGTTATTTTAAACGAGTGACTAACATGTGTTTTCCCATCTTTCGAATCTAGGGTGAGGGTGGACACAGAGGACTTGAGGGTAACATGGGAAGAGATGGAGCCCGTGTAAGTTCCTCTCTCATCTCATTAGGTCAATTTCAGAGTGAAAACAACATCCAATACATTGTTATTCTGTCTCTATTGTGTTTTAGTCTGACTTTGTGCCTTGTCTCTTTCTAGGGTGCCGCCGGACCAAGTGGACCCCCTGGACCTTCCGGTGCTAATGGTGAAAAGGTACACAGCCTGAATATCGTCTCCCTTAGTCCTCAACACATGAAAGGATAGCAAAGGATGAAAGAAACACATTGGTTCAGATGATGAGAAATATTGTGGGGCTCACTTAGGGAAGATTTGTCAACGATTATGCACATCCAAGATGGAGTACCGTTCACTCACCTACAGAGCAGGAATAGCAAGGCTTCTTCAAGGCTCTTTGGCTCTTCACAATTGATCAAGATATGGAATGGACTATATTGCTGAGTATGGTCATTCTGAATATTTGGACAACAACAAAGGCCTCTAGTCCAGACCAGAGAGAAGAACTTGTTGCGCCCCATCTGCCACGGTCCGTGCAACCCGGGATCCTTGGAGTGTCCCTACCCCATTGAAGTGGAAATGATATACAGCTGGAATTTGAAATGGTTAAGGTAATGGTTAAGTTAGGAGTTTGGGTTAGAGTTTAGGGTATGGATGTCCCAAGGATTCCAGATAGCACTGACCCACCTGCCACAGCTTCTGAATCTAGAACCTCAACGTTGCCATTTGCTGGACAGTTTTCAGTAGCACACTGCCAAGGTCCAAACAGCTGATGTCCTCTTCAAATGATGGAAACCTGTGTCACGGTCAGGAGGTTGCACCATAGCGCCAATATATTGTTTTACGATTTGCATCAGAAAACAAAACATAACATTTCTGATTGAAAAAGTACCTCCCTGTTTCAAAAACGTTTTCCTCTGTGCTGTGCCTACTGGACATGCCCCTGGAAGACACAACACTGCCTGGACACCTACTCTATTATACACCATCACACTTCAAATTCATCTGCCAGGATATGGCAACTCATTGTTTTGGAAACAAATGGTAGTTAATACGCTTCAGCTTGAATACTGGACATCCTGTGGAACTTGAAAGGCTAGGGTTCATTGATCAGTTATGCAGACCATGGAGAAATGTTCTACATCTGAGCTTCCAAGCTGATTCTTTTCAGATTTTTGAGTTGATTCAGCATTTACATTCTCCATCTTTGCTCTCTTTCAGGGTGAGTCTGGCTCCTTCGGCCCTGCCGGACCTGCTGGTCTTCGTGGACCCAGCGTAAGTACCTACAACTACTTATATAACACATTATCACACTTCAAAGGAATTAAGGACTAGCATGATCTACTATTCAGAATGCCTTCCCAAAAACACCAGTCAACCCTATCATGTTCCTGCTCTGTTTTAGGGAGAGCGTGGAGAGGGTGGACCTGCCGGACCTCCTGGCTTTGCCGGGCCCCCTGTAAGTACTGCTTCAGTTGATACTCTGAAACCACACATAAACATGTCCCATGTATGCATCAGAATATAGTGATTTTCTTTAACATGGAGCCGTATACCCTCAAACATGTGTTCAATTTTATGTACGCGTGCCAACACACACACACACACACACACTACCTTGTGTTGCTTGTGTGTGTTGCTTGTGTTGCCCTTGTTATGTTCTGACCTGTGTCTTTGTGTTCCATGCAGGGTTCTGATGGTCAGTCTGGACCTAGAGGAGAGAAAGGACCCGCTGGTGGAAAGGGAGATGTCGGCCCCGCCGGCCCTTCTGGACCTGCTGGCCAATCTGGACCTTCTGTAAGTCTCACTCAGAAATGCTATCTTCAACGGGAATCAACTATATCCATTCACACAGACATCATGTACTGTAAATCCTCACTGGGAATGATATAATTTACTGACTTTTCTTGTCTAGGGTGCTAGTGGACCCGCTGGCCCCCCTGGTGGTCGTGGTGATGCTGGACCTTCTGTAAGTACTGTCACTGATATCACACACACACGACACCACAGGTGGCTGCTGAGGGGAGGACGGCTCATAATAATGTCTGGAATGGAGTCAATGGAATGAACCACATGGAAACCATTTGTTTTATGTGTTTCATACCATTCCAATGACTTCGTTCCTGCCATTACTATGAGCTCATCCTCCCCAATTAAGGTGCCACTAGCCGCCTGTGAACGACACCCCATCTCTCTGTGACCCAGTGACCTTGGCTGCTTTCTACCTTTGACCTCTGTGTTCTTTCTCTTCAGGGTCTGACTGGTTTCCCTGGTGCTGCCGGTAGAGTTGGAGGCCCCGGTCCCGCTGTAAGTACACACATGCACACACACACACACACACACACACACCTCTCACTTTTTTCCCCTCAATAACCACTTATTCCGTCCTCTTCCCTACACACAGGGTATTTCTGGGCCCCCTGGCTCCGCCGGTCCCGCTGGTAAGGATGGTCCTCGTGGTCTCCGTGGTGATTCTGGTCCCGCGGGACCTCAGGGAGAGCATGGACAAATTGGACCCTCTGGTATCGCTGGAGACAAGGGACCCACTGGCGAGAGCGGTCCTCCCGTAAGTCTTCATAGCTCCCATTGAGGCTTCTTCTCAAGAATGGATGAGATTTATGTCATGCCTTTCACTAGCCTGGTCCCAGATCTGTTTGTGCTGTTTTGCAATGAGACCATAGGAGTTGGCAAAACAGCACAGAACAGATCTGGGACCAGGCTAGCTTTTCATTTGGTCTCAAGGCATTTTACATTGTTTGGGCTGCGTAACAAAACACCCCCATTCACCACTAATGGTGATAGGGGGAAGTGATAGTGTTTCTTTCTCTGCTTTTCTCCACTCTCACCTCCTGATCTTCTGTCCCTGTTCAGGGTGCTCCTGGTACCGCTGGACCCCAAGGTGTGCTCGGACCCTCTGGCTTCGTTGGTCTGCCTGGTTCCCGTGGTGACAAGGGTCTTCCTGGTGGTCCTGGTGCTGTGGTGAGAACATCACACCTTCTGTTATTTCAAAATATTATTCAAACTGCCTTAGCAGACACATCCAACTGCAGAACATAAAAAAGCTCTGGAAAATGTGCTATTTGGCATATAATATTGGAATGATCAAAAATGGGCTAAATCACACTTCTTGAAAATGACAGGCTATTCCAGACTAGTGCAGCCCATACAACCATATCAGTCTGCGTTGCAATCCATTGATGAGTTATGGATACAGTACATTGACTGTTACTATGGTATGTGTTTGTACTGTGTTGATCCTGTGATACTGTGTGCCATTCAGGGTGAGCCTGGTAGACTTGGCCCTGCTGGTGCCTCTGGACCCCGTGGTCCCGCTGGTAACATTGGCATGCCCGGTATGACTGGTACTCAGGGAGAGGCTGGACGTGAGGTAAGGATTGATTGATTGATTCATTGATTTGTTAAACAAGTACTTAGAGCCTGTAAGTAAACATATGGCTCAAAATCGAAATTACAGTTCACATGCAGTTCACATGGCAGCGCAATTAACATGCTATTTTGTCACCCCACAGGGTAGCCCTGGCAACGATGGACCTCCTGGCCGTCCCGGAACTGCTGGCTTCAAGGTACACTCCTCTCTCATGTGTGGTATAGGGTGAAGTTGCCCCTAGACCCTGATTTGGGGGTCAGTTTTGCATTTTCCCCACTAATGGTTAAGGTTAGGATTGGGAGAGGGGAAGCTGATTCCATTTTACAGGTTACAGATTCCATTTTACATCACAGGAACATGAAACATTCATATGAACGGACCTTCATATCAGTTGAAACAATATCTTGAACTTTCAACTTTGCCCCCTTGCAGGGTGACCGTGGTGAGCCTGGTTCTCCTGGAGCCCTTGGAAGCTCTGGTCAACCCGGACCTAACGGACCCTCCGGCGCCGTCGGCAGACCTGGAAACCGTGGAGAGTCTGTAAGTTCATATTCACATAAAACAGACAACTTCTCCACTACACAAAGGTACTGTTATCATGGTTCCATCTCTTAATCTTCTTCTCTCCCTCTCTAGGGCCCAACTGGAAATGGTGGTCCCGTCGGTGCTGCTGGTGCCCGTGGTGCCCCCGTGAGTACCTTATCCAACCTCATCTTGACTCGGACAGCTGAGTTAAGACTTGTCTAATCATTTTAACTATCATAATACATTGCTGAAGCCTAATTGTGCCTATACTGTAGGTCGATATGAAATAACGCATGTCTGTTATGGTTCTGTCTCCTTGTGTTGTAGGGCCCCGCTGGTCCCCGTGGAGAGAAGGGTGGGGCTGGAGAGAAAGGAGACAGAGGCATGAAGGGTCTGCGTGGACATGGTGGTCTCCAGGGA
This sequence comes from Oncorhynchus keta, assembly GCF_023373465.1. Taxonomy (NCBI): domain Eukaryota; kingdom Metazoa; phylum Chordata; class Actinopteri; order Salmoniformes; family Salmonidae; genus Oncorhynchus; species Oncorhynchus keta. The sequence goes on along the minus strand of NC_068440.1, from coordinate 30,197,370 downwards.
ATGCCCGGACCAAACGTAAGTCATGATGACTGCTCTGACCCTCCTGTCTATCATCCATCCATCCATCCATCCATCCATCCAACATAATCTAATCTAATCTCATATCCGGAAATAGCCCATATCCCCAAGTTTGTATCACCTCCATTTCATTTTATTTCCAGGTCACGTAAAAATCTGAATAATTTACTGTATGACAATGTTCTTGTGCTGTAGCTACCCCTGAGGTCTACTATCTTACCATATCCCACCCCTGCAGTATTCTGTAGCTACCCCTAAGGTCTCTAATCTAACCATATCTCTCCCCTCCAGGGACCATCTGGTGAGACTGGCTCTGCTGGTATCACTGGACCTGCTGGACCCAGAGTAAGTAACCTGTGCTATCCACATCAAACTCCCTCCATTGTATCTTCCTCCAACTAGACAGATAAAAGGCATGTATTGACAACTATCCTTGTCATCTCCCTCTGCTTGTTTCTAGGGCCCTGCCGGACCCCATGGTCCCCCTGGTAAGGATGGTAGAGCTGGAGGTCATGGTGCTATCGGACCTGTTGGACACCGTGGTTCCCCTGGACATCTCGGACCTGCTGTGAGTATATCTAGTACTCACACCTGCCTCAGTCAGTCAGTCAGCCAGTCAGATAAAAGCCACAGTATGGCTGACAAAGAGGGATGATCTAATAAGCTCTGTGTGAAGGCAGATACTAGCTGTTCACATCCAAACGCATAATGTATCTAGGCTAACATGTAATTAGCTTAAACATAACTTCACAAATACAAGTTACACTTGTAGTGACCTTTGACCAAGGTTGAGGTTGTTAACTCTCTTCTCTCGCCCACAGGGTCCCCCCGGCTCTCCTGGTCTTCCCGGACCCGCAGGTCCTGCTGGTGGTGGATACGACCAGTCTGGTGGATACGATGAGTACAGAGCCGACCAGCCCTCTCTCAGGGCCAAGGACTACGAGGTGGACGCCACCATCAAGTCCCTAAACTCCCAGATCGAGAACCTGCTCACCCCCGAGGGTTCCAAGAAGAACCCCGCCCGTACCTGCAGAGACATCAAACTCAGCCACCCTGAATGGAGCAGTGGTGAGTTGGTACCACAGACACAGCTCTGTCTATCTCTTTATTGATTGGTTGACTCACTGAGGTGCCTTAGAACCATCATACTCTTTTAACCAATACAATATCTACATCCTTTGAGTCTCAACAACTTTCCACCTCTTTATCTATCACTCTACATTTCACTACCAATACTGTCCTTGAGCGATCAAACTCATAAAATATACAGTATCATGTCGAACCTGAAACTTAAACAACACCTAAACAAAGTAAAACCCCAGTGAAGTATTAATAATAGTGTTATTAGTATTATCAGTGCTAATCAATGTGTCTCGTTCTTGTCCTCCCCTGCAGGTTTCTACTGGATCGACCCCAACCAGGGCTGCATCGCTGACGCCATCAAGGCCCACTGCGACTTCTCCACCGGACACACCTGCATCCACCCTCACCCAGAGAGCATCGCCCGCAAGAACTGGTACAGGAGCTCTGAGAACAAGAAGCACGTCTGGTTCGGAGAGACTATTAACGGTGGTACTGAGGTGAGCAGACTGAACCTGTACTGATTCTAATGACAAGAGCGGACAGTTTGAACATCAGGAAGACACATTGATTTGATTGGCACACCAGTCTGATTTGAGGCATGTTTTACTAGTATAGTATTGAACCATATGTTTGGCTTACATTAATATCCACTACCCTTAACATGATTGAATTGGTTCCATTTTAAGGAGATCATCAGACATCGATCTATATGCTTCTTCATCAAGGTTTTTTTTTCTAAATGCTTGAGTCTATATCTTGACACTGATCCTGTCTTAATTCCTCCTATGTTGTTTCACAGTTTGCGTACAATGACGAGACCCTGAGCCCCCAGAGCATGGCCACTCAGCTGGCCTTCATGCGTCTCCTGGCCAACCAGGCCACCCAGAACATCACGTACCACTGCAAGAACAGCGTGGCGTACATGGACGGCGAGAACGGCAACCTGAAGAAGGCCGTGCTCCTGCAGGGCTCCAACGACGTGGAGCTGAGTGCCGAGGGCAACAGCCGCTTCACTTTCAACGTTCTGGAGGACGGGTGCACTGTAAGTCCCCTTTTCATTTCCACCGCAATGTCTGGATAATAGCTTTGTTCGTTCTCTCTGTGCTCACTCACACAAATAGATGCAGTGCATGGTGGAAGGGTTCAACTCAGGCTCAGGGTAGTTTTCTGTAACTTATTGGTTAGTGAAAGAATTTGGGAATCTGACTATTTAAAGTATCATGGGCTACTGTAGGGTATTATTGTAAGTGAAGCATTTGTATGTTTTCACGATTTGATATACTGAGTGGGTGCACTATTCTGATACATGGTTTCTCCTTTCATCCTACCTCTGCAGAGACACACTGGCCAGTGGAGCAAGACAGTCATTGAATACAGAACAAATAAACCATCTCGCCTGCCCATCCTCGACATTGCACCTTTGGACATTGGTGGAGCTGATCAAGAGTTTGGTTTGGACATTGGCCCAGTCTGTTTCAAATAAATGGACTTATGATAAATTAAAAAAAGAGAGAAAGAAAAAAAGAATCTTTGCCCTTCTTTCTGTGTTGTTTTTATACTGAATGCTGATTTTCCACTGCGCATCCACTTGCTTAAACTGGGCTCTATCGGAGAGGACCAATGGACTGAACGGAGCTTTGTGCAATGCAAATTAATACAGCAGCCCAAAGAGACGCGGGAAAACACCATGTTGTGGGACATGTCATCATTTTGTAAAAAATAAAAGAAGTGTAATAAAAACGCTGAACGTATGCATCACTTTGTGGTCTTTGTATATCTTCCAATGAGGAGGTTTAAAACCACAAAAATATTACAAAAAAAGGTTGAAGCTACCTCATGCCTGTTTTTTTTTTTTTTTTTTTTTTAATATTGAGAACCTGTCTGATCCACAACCTAGAAGTTACGAGTTCTACGGCTTCAAGCTCCGTCCTGTATCAAAGGTGCTGAATTACTTGAAGCAGAGACCTATGGTGCTAAACATCCAGCTGTGTAGGAGCAGGAAACCACTCTCATTCTTACTGTGTTTCTTTGTATTGACTAAGTCTTGCACAGGTCCCCCCTGATTAACCCCATTTTAAGCAGGTGCAATTTCCTAAGTCTGGTCTGATGTTTGTCTGGTTTTGACCGTTTAAAAAAAAAGCATTTTTTTGTTCATTTTTGTCTCGAAGTTTTGAATTGTTTTTGTTCAGCCATTTTTCTCCTTCAATTCCCCCTTCAATGCAGTGTTCATGCTGACAGCACATTATTTCATCCATTTTGAATGGATTTTAGGCGGCCTCTCTCTCTCAAAAGAAAAAAACCACAAAGTTTATTGTACCTATTTTGTATATGTGAGATGTTTAAATCGATTGTGAAAAGTTCTGAAATAAAGCATGTCTAGTGTTCCCAAACACCATTCAATGACTAGTGCTTTTATGTTTTATAATGATAATATCATTCAATGACTAGTGCTATAATGATAATATCATTAAATGATGTTGGCGTTGAATGATTGATTTGTTTTGTGTTTTTGGTTAGAGTACTTAACTTTTCATTTCACATGTCATTTTCAACCAAGAGGAGAATGCAAAGACCCTGCCAGCATTCAAGTAACTTATTTAATCATCATAACTATGTTTTATAAGTCATTGTCAACCAAAGACCTATACTTTTTACAATAGTCTAGGAATCAAATAGGCCTAAAAGTACATGAATACAGTTGCCTGTTTACAATTGTTTGTTAAATTATTATTATTTTGTGCTTGTAAACACATGTTTCAATGCATCCACTGCCTCTGACAATAGTAATTTCTAATATTTCATCTTGCATAATCAAAGTAACATTTTGTATTCAAATAGAATTGTGATATTTGGGTCACAAAGGCTTCGAGAAAAAGTATGCAGCAGTGTTGCATGTACACTACACAAGATAATCTACCTGTTTACATTCCTCCCACTGTGGACTTTAGGTAACCTCATCCCCGCAGGCTCGAATTGCTGGAGCACAGACGGAGAGCGAGCCGGCTGGTGCACGAGTTTAATTTACACAATGTTGATTTAGCGCCGCTCAGTGGTTAAGAACAGAACCCGGTAGACGTTGCCTAAAATCAGTTCACCATATACCCAAGAAGACGAGGGACAGAACAGGGTAAGTATTTGACTCTGTTCGAATACTCAAAATGTATACATTTGAAGTAATCTGCACTGATCTGATGAAATTGGATTGATTAAAGCATCGGTGCTCCTCTCATAGTCATTTACAGATTACAGATCGACAGTGCGTTTCGGCCTAGCCCTGAACACAACCGGTGAAAACTGATATAATAAAATTAAAACCATTGTGCCCGAGGATGCCATTAAATAGGCCTAGGTTAGGTTAGTGGCCGGGTCGGAGGCAGGCCTTCTTGTACTGCTGTTGTGTCCAGCAAATAATGGTTTAGAGCAATGTTATTGTAGTAAACAAAAACTGATACGAAAACAAATAATGAAAAAAAAACATTTAGTAAACTGAAATAAAATCATTTTCAATCAGTTAAAAACAACAGTAACTACACTGAAACTATAATCTTTGACTCCTAAACTAACTAAAATAAAATACAGTAAAAAATAGCTGCATCCAGAAGATGGCGACAGGATGAACACTATAGTCTATCAAAGATTCTTCTTCTTCTATAGTCTATCAAAGATTATTCTTCTTCTATAGTCTATCAAAGATTCTTCTTCTTCTATAGTCTATCAAAGATTCTTCTTCTTCTATAGTCTATCAAAGATTCTTCTTCTTCTATAGTCTATCAAAGATTCTTCTTCTTCTATAGTCTATCAAAGATTCTTCTTCTTCTATAGTCTATCAAAGATTCTTCTTCTTCTATAATCTATCAAAGATTCTTCTTCTATAGTCTATCAAAGATTCTTCTTCTTCTATAGGGTATCAAAGATTATTTTTCATACTCGAAAAAGGTTCCTGGAGTATCCTTTAGGTTAGGGGTTCTTCAAATTGAAACTGTGGGGGGACCCCTATAAGTTCTTCAAATTGAAACTGTGGGGGGACCCCTATAAGTTCTTCAAATTGAAACTGTGGGGGGACCCCTCCCTATAAGTTCTTCAAATTGAAACTGTGGGGGGACCCCTCCCTATAAGTTATTCAAATTGAAACTGTGGGGGGACCCCTATAAGTTCTTCATATAACCCTTGGAAAGAGTTATTCTTTTAATGGCTCCTCGAACAATCTTACAAGAACCTTTTGGGGTTCATTTAACTGTCCCCCATCCCCTATTATTATTAATAATAATAAATAATACCAATAACAACACACATAACAATAACACAATATTTTAGTTGTCAGTGTGTATTATGATTTTAGTGGCAGAGCAAAATAAAAAAAATCTAAATATGAGGTAAACTCCCAGCAGAGCTCCATGTCCAATGGGTATATCCTCTGGCGTGTTGATGTTAATGTGTTGATGTTCTTCGTATCCATAGCCACAATGATTTTGCAGTGCATGGTGATCGAAAAGGTTTCCTGTGTTATTCATCAGAGGTGTAGGGAGGGTGAAGTCTATGAATCAAAAAAATGGTCATTATACAGATGATTAACAAAACATGCCACAACAGGATTAATAACTTGGTTTTTGTGGTGAATATGAATGAAAAAAAAACTGTTTTGATGATGGTTTTCATACACATACCTTGTCCATAATGTAGAGGCCTATGTGGTTTTCATTGATGAGGCAAGAGAGGAGGATGGTACACGTGATCTCCATAACATACCAATAGACATACCTTTGTATGCCTCATCGTCTGTATACCTGCAGACACAGACACAAAAGTGAGAAATTCAGTCATCTGCACACAATGCTGCTAGCCTTCAACATATTCTTATAGCCTACATATTCTTACCTCTTTGTTGATTGAATTGTGTCCATTATCTGTTCTAGAAAGATTTGCACAAATATTAAGAGATAGATGGTGTCATCACAAAACAATATCAATGTAAATCATATAAGGGACAAACCTTACCTTAAATTGAGATCTTGACATTTTTCAGTTAAGTGCCTGCACTTGTTGTCCTTTCAAATTCAAATCCCAATGTTTCAGTTGGGCAGTTAGGTTCCTTTAGGAACCCCCGCCAACTAAGAAGGTTCCTCAATGAACCCCACCTCCTATGGGGATCTTGGAAGAATCTTTTAAGGGCAATTTTCAGTGCCAAGAACGCTAAGGTTCTTCGAAGAACTTTGAGAATTTTAGAATAACTCTTGTTAAACCCCTATTTTTTGTGTTACCTACAGCCGCCACTTCTACAGATGCGCAATATTTTCTGTGGAAGAGTTTCAGGAAAGCAAACTAAATCATACTAAGAGCATATGTAACAGGGTTGGTTATGTTTCCACTTGCCTCTAAAGAAATGTGTATTTAATGTTCAAGCATTCTTATTGGTTGGTTCAACTCTGATGACAATAAGGTGTGTTGTGATTGGCCCCGCTTGCAGATAGGGGGAGATCGCGAACGTCAGGTCTTAATAGTATAAAAATGTGATGCAAAGGATTTTGCCATCGACAGCCATCAATATCGTTAAGCCCTGCACAACTAATGTGCTGTTTCCCATTTAACAACAGCAACAGAAATAAATGATGCTCAACTGGGACCACTGGCTGATGTGATTTATTTGGAGAAAACACAACGCAAGGAGAGTACGATATACATCTGTTACACATATTATATTTTCATAGCTGATGTGAAATATAGCTGATAGCTGATTTCCTACATGTCAGTAGCCCATTCGAATCTGCCGCAAGTCAGAGTAAATGCCCATTCAGAGAGCAATACACACACACAAGCTATAGCAAGAGAGCAGGGACGAGACAAAAAGTAGGCTATTTGTCGTTTTCATGGTATTGATGTCCCTTTTACCATAGTCTATCCCTTTGTGTAATGCAAATGAATCAGAATCAACTTCAATCGCCACGTACATTTGCACATACTCATGTGATACGGTTCTGCTAGTGATAGACAACATTTAGAGACATATAGTGAATGTGAATGGTCCTTCTGTAGCTCAGTTGGTAGAGCATGGCGCTTGTAACGCCAGGGTAGTGGGTTCGATCCCTCATAAATTATGGACCACCCATACACATGGTGTAGAATGTATGCACACATGACTGTAAGTCGCTTTGGATAAAAGCGTCTAGTTTTAAAAATTAAATGGCATATATTATTATTATTATTATAATACAATTTTGCATTATCGGTAGTATTAGACTAAAAAGAATGATCCAAACGATCATACACTGTTTACCAGAGGGCAGGGCTACCGACATTAAGGCTAATCTGAAGATGGTGCTGGCTAAGGCTAAAACTGGCGAGTGTATAGAGTATAGGGATATTATTATCCATGTCGGCACCAACGATTTTAGGATGAATCTATCAGTGGTCACCAAGCGCAACATAGCTTCAGTGTGTAAATCAGCTAGAAAGATGTTGGCATCGAGTAGTTGTCTCTGGACCCCTACCAGTTAGGTGGAGTCTCACAACTCAATCTTTGGTTGAAAACTGTTTTCTGCCCCTGCCAAAAGATAGAATTTGGAGATAATTGGCCCTCTTTCTGGGACTCACCCACAAACAGGACCAAGCCTGACCTGCTGAGGAGTTTCGGACTCCATCCTAGCTGGAGGGGTGTTCTCATCTTATCTACGAACATAGACAGGGCTCTACCTCCTCTAGCTCCACAATGAGATAGCCAGACAAATGTTAAGAATATGTAATAAAGTAATGACTTTTCAAATAAGTTACCTTGCACGTTATATTGGCTGACAATTTGTGAGCTACGCTATCCTTACGAACCACATAGCATATCATTACATCAGTATGTACCGGTAATTTAGCTAGCTAACTAACGTTTGATGCATTAGTAGCCAACTAACTTGCCAGTATATTAACTATGTTACACTGCTATGCTTTATCTTGGCCAGGTCGCAGTTGCAAATGAGAACTTGTTCTCAACTATCCTACCTGGTTAAATAAAGGTGAAATAAAATTTTAAAAATGTGCTACCTATCTACAGTACCAGTCAAACATGTGGACACACCTACTCATTCAAGGGTTTTTCTTGATTTTTACTATTTTCTACATTGTAGGATAATAGTGAAGACGTCAAAACTATGAAATAACACATATGGAATCATGTAGTAACCAAAACAAAATGTTAAACAAATCAAAATATATCTTATATTTGAGATTCTTCAAAGTCGCCTTGATGACAGCTTTGCACACTCTTGGCATTCTCTCAACCAGCTGATTTAGAATGCATTTCAATTAACAAGTGTGCCTTGTTAAAAGTTAATTTGTGGAATTAATGTGTTTGAGCCAATCAGTTGTGTTGTGACAAGGTAGGGGTGGTATACAAAACATAGCCCTATATGGTAAAAGACCAAGTTCATATTATGGCAAGAACAGCTCAAATAAGCAAAGAGAAACAAGAGTCCACTTTAAGACATGAAAGTCAATCAATGCGGAACATTTCAAGAACTTTGAAAGTTTCTTCAAGTGCAAGTCGCAAAAAACATCAAGCACAATGTTGAAACTGGCTCTCATGAGGACAGCCACAGGACAGGAAGATCCACAGTTACCTCTGCTGCAGAGGATAAGTTCATTAAATGCTTCACAGAGTTCCAAATAAATGCTTCACAGAGTTCAAGTACAGACGCATCTCAACATCAACTGTTCATAGGAGACTGCGTGAATTGTATGTTTGTATTTATTATGGATCCCCATTAGCTGCTGCCAGGACTACCACATATTTACAGTACTAAATCCATGTGTGTATAGTGCGTATGTTATCGTGTGTGTTTGTGTGTGTATGCATGTGTCTGTGTTGCTTCACAGTCCCCGCTGTTCCATAAGGTGTTTTTTAATCTGTTTTTTTAAATCTAATTTTACTGCTTGCATCAGTGAAATATAGAGTGAAATAGAGTTCCATGTAGTCATGGCTTTATGTAGTACTGAGCGCCTCCCATAGTCTGTTCTGAACTTGGGGATTGTGAAGAGACCTCTTGTGGCATGTCTTGTGGGGTATGCATGGGTGTCCGAGCTGTGTGCCAGTAGTTTAGACAGACAGCTCGGTGCCTTCAACATGTCGATACCTCTATTTTTTTTAATAACCTTTATTTAACTAGGCAAGTCAGTTAAGAACAAATTCTTATTTACAACAACGGCCTAGGAACAGTGGGTTAACTGCCTTGTTCAGGGGCAGAACGACAGATTTTTACCTTGTCGGCTTGGGGATTCGATCTAGCAATCTTTTGGTTACTGGCCCAACAGTCTAACCACTAGACTACCTGCCGTCATAAATACGTAGTGATGAAGTCAATCTCTCCTCCACTTTGAACCAGGAGAGATTGACATGCATATTATTAATGTTAGCTCTCTGTGTACATCCAAGGGCCAGCTGTCCTGACCTGTTCTGAGTAACTTGCTTTTGTGGCACCTGACCAAACGACTGAACAGTAGTCAAGGTACGACAAATCTAGGTCCTGTAGGACCTGCCTTGTTGATAGTGTTGTTAAGAAGGCAGAGCATCGCTTTATTATGGACAGACTTCTCCCAATCTTAGCTACTACTGTATCAATATGTTTTGACCATGACAGTTTACAATCTAGGGTTACTCCAAGCAGTTTAGTCATCTTAACTTGCTCAATTTCCACATTATTTATTACAAGATTTAGTTGAGGTTTAGGGTTTAGTGAATGTTTTGTCCCAAATACAATGCTTTTAGTTTTAGAAATATTTAGGGCTAACTTATTCCTTGCCACCCACTCTGAAACTAACTGCAGCTCTTTGTTAACTTCTTGAGTGTAGGGGGCAGGATTTTCATTTTTGGCTAAAAAACGTACCCATTTGAAACTGCCTATTTCTCAGGCCCAGAAACTAGAATATGCATAAAGTTTCCAAAACTGTCAAAATATTGTCTGTGAGTATAACAGAACTGATATTGCAGACGAAAACCTGAAGAAAATCAAACCAGGAAGTGCTGTTTTTCCTGAAAGCTCTCTGTTCCAATGGATGCATTGCCTCCATTTAAAGGGATATCAACCAGATTCCTTTTCCTATGGCTTCCTCAAGGTGTCAACAGTCTTTAGACATAGTTTCAGGCTTTTATTTTGAAAAATGAGCGAGAAAGATAACATCGCGTCAGTGGATAGCTGGGTGTTTGCAGAGTTTTGCTTGCACAACAGAGTGGGGCAGCCATTGCCTCTCCCTCTCCTATTGAAAAAGTGACAGTCCCGGTTGATATATTATCGATTATATATTTTAAAAACAACCTGAGGATTGATTATAAAAAACATTTGACATGTTTCTGTGGACATTACGGATACTATTTGGAATTTTCGTCTGTGATCTTGTGACCGCTCGAGCCTGTGGATTTCTGAACATAACGCGCCAAACAAATGGAGGTATTTTGGATATAAAAATAATCTTTATGGAACAAAAGGAACATTTATTGTGTAACTGGGAGTCTTGTGAGTGCAAATATCCGAAGATCATCAAAGGTAAGCGATTTAATCTATTGCTTTTCTAACTTTCGTGATCAATCTACTTGGCTGCTAGTGTTTAATATTTTGTCTACTGAGAGAGATGTTCTTACATAAACGCTTGTTATGCTTTTGCCGAAAAGCTGGATTGAAATCTTACATGCCAGGTGTCAACAACAAGCTAAGCTGTGTTTTGCTATATTGCACTTGTGATTTCATGAAAATTAAATATTTTTAATAATTTAATTTGAATTTCAGTTGTCAGAGCAGAATCTCTCTGACACAGTCTCTTAAAGTCATTGTGTTCAGCCAGTAGTGTTGATGAAAATGATCCAGCACCTACACAGCTAATTTCACTACCAGTATGGATGGGTGCGTGACATTCAAGTTAAGTGTTGCAGACATTTCAGTCACTGTAGTATAGTGTTGAGTCATCCGCATACATTGATACTCTGGCATTACTCAAAGTCAGTGGCATGTCGTTTTAAAAAGCAAGGGACCTACACAGCTACCCTGGGGAATTCTTGATTCTACCTGGATTGTGTTTGAGAGGCTTGTATTAAAGAACACCCTCTGTGTTCTGTTAGACAAGTAACTCTTTATCCGCATTATAGCAGAGGGTGTAAAGCCATTTCCAGCAGCAGACTATGATGAATAATGTCAAAAGCTGCACTATCAAGACAGCCCCACAATAATTTTATCATCAATTTCTCTCAGCTAATCATCAGTAATTTGTGTAAGTGCTGTACTTATTGAGTGTCCTTCCCTATAAGAGTGCTGAAAGTCTGTTGTCAATTTGTTTATTGTGAAATAGCATTGTATCTGCTCAAACACAATTTTTTCCAGAAGTTTACTAAGGGTTGGTAACAGGCTGATTGGTCAACTATTTGAGCCAGTAAAGGGGGCTTTACTATTCTTGGGTAGCAGAATGATTTTAGCTTCCCTCCAGGCCTAAAGGCACACACTTTCTAATAGGATTAAATTGAAGATGTGGCAAATAGGAGTGGCAATATCATCTGATATTATCCTCAGTAATTTTCCATCCAGATTGTCAGACCCTGGTGGCTTGTCATTGTTGATAGACAGCAATAATATTTTCTCCTCTTCCACATTGACTTTAAGTAATTCAAAAGTACAATTCCTGTCTTTCATAATTTGGTCCGATATACTTGGATGTGAAGTGTCAGCGTTTGTTGCTGGCGTGTCATCCCTAAGTTTGCTTATCTTGCCAATGAAAAAGTAATTAAAGTAGTTGGCAAGATCAGCGGGCTTTGTGGTGAATGAGCCATCTGATTCAATGAATGATGGAGCCGTGTTGGCTTTGTTCTCCAAAATGTAATTTAAGGTGCCCCAAAGCTTTTGACTATGATTCTTTATATAATTGATATTGGTTTCATAGTATAGTTTATTTTTTATTTAGTTTAGTCACATGATTTAATTTGCAGTACGTTTGCCAATCAGTTGGGCTGCCAGACTTATTTGTCATACCTTTTGCCTCATCCCTCTCAACCATACAATGGGGATTTAACAGTTTTAGAGTATTTTCTTAATAGGTGCTTTCTTATTAGGCGTTCATGGTCAAATTGCTGCAAAGAAACCACTATTAAAGGACAGCAATAATAAGAAGAGACTTGCTTGGGCCAAGAAACACAAGCAATGGACATTAGACCGGTGGAAATCTATCCTTTGGTCTGATGAGTCCAAATTTGAGATTTTTGGTTCCAACCGCTGTGTCTTTGTGAGATGCAGAGTAGATGAACGGATGATCTCTACATGTGTTGTTCCCACCGTGAAGTATGGAGGAAGTGTGATGGTGCTTTGCTGGTGACACTGTCTGTGATTTATTTAGAATTCAAGGCACACTTAACTAGCATGGCTACCACAGCATTCTACAGCGATACGGCGTCCCATCGGGTTTGCGCTTAATCGGACTGTCATTTGTTTTTCAACAAGACAATAACCCAACACACCTCCAGGCTGTGTAAGGGCTATTTTACCAAGAAGGAGAGTGATGGAGTGCTGCATCAGAGGACCTGGCCTCCACAATCACCCGACCTCAAACCAATTGAGATGTTTGGATGAGTTGGACCGCAGAATGAATGAAAAGCAGCCAACAAGTGCTCAGCATATGTGGGAAGTCCTTCAAGACTGTTGGAAAAGCATTCCAGGTGAAGCTGGCTGAGAGAATGCCAAGAGTGTGCAAAGCTGTCATCAAGGTAAAGGCTGGCTACTTTGAAGAATCTCAAATATAAAACATATTTTGATTTGTTTAACACTTTTTTGGTTACTACATGATTTCATGTGTTATTTCGTAGTTGTGATGTCTTCACTATCATTCTACAATGTAGAAAAGAGTGAAAAGAAAGAAAACCCTTGACTGATTAGGTGTGTCCAAACTTTTGACTGGTACTGTAACTACCCAACTTTATTGACTTGATTATTCCCGTCATTCTTATCTTAGCTAAATGGTAGAGCTGTTGTGCGTTCTCAATGGACATTTCGGGTGCTTTCTATATTCGCTAGAACATAAATGAATTTACGAACGCTCAACACCCGTTGAATATGGCCGGTGTCAGTAAACTTAGCAAAAAAAGTGTAACATTTTGAACTCTTTTTTTGGGGGGGACAAAATTACATCATGGTCTTGAATTGGACTCACATTTTTCTGGTCTCAGTCTAGAGACTAGACTCTCTGTCTAGACTGTCTTGGATCCCTTGTCCCTCTCCCGGTATTCACTTTATCTGCAATAAATACATTTGATGGAAACCCACCGGGTGATCAAACTTGAAGTGTTTTCCTCGCACACTTGTGTTGCAGCTGGAGGTGGAGGGCTGGAGCGAGCAGGAAATGGCTTCCCTTGAGAAGGCAAGAACGAGATGTATGTCAGGAGAAGTGCAGTATTATCATAAGGAGATTATGGAGTAGGAATGGAGGGGAAAAGAGATGTAGAGGAGGTTGAAGAGAGAGACGGAGGAAGAGGGTGAGCTTGAATTTGTTAAAAATGTTGGAAAACTATCAGAAAGTATAAGCAAAGTAAGCTGTACACCGGATTGAAGACAGGAGGAATTGAATGAGGGCGAAGTATCGGTGGTGGTAGGTGTGGAGAAATGATCAGAGCCCGAGGATTGCACCAAGGGTCAGGATAAATACGAGTCTGATGGTAGGAGTGACATTTTTGGAAAGTGGACTCTTGCCTTTTGGCTGAAAATGGAGTTAGGTGCTTTGGAATCAGTGAAGGTAACCCCAAGTGGTCTTGTGATAATTGTTTGTGCTTCTGTTGGTCAGATGGAGCAGGTGCTCCGCGTCAAACGATTGGGGACAAGAGATGTGAATTGTTTTGCTCTCAAGAAAGGGTGCCATTGAAAGGAGGGATTACTGTGGTAGCAGTAAATGTGGCAGTGAGGAAAATTACAGTTTTTTTTGGGGGGTAGTTCAGCTTTAATATTGATTGCAGATAGATTGTGGCTTACATTGATGTAATTGTATGCATAATTTCCAATACCCCATATATTTTTTGTAAATATAAAATATGTTGTTTGTGATGCTCGTTTGGTGCGACGCAGAGAGGATGGCGTGATTGGAGAAATAGATGTTGAGAATTGATGTTGAGTCTTTGCCCAACTAAGTGATGTTAGGATATATCAGTTATCACGCACACACTTTTGTACCAAATAATGACATTTTTGCAGGTGTCAAGCTTATGGGCATGTGGCAGCAGTGTGTAGGAGCGAGGTTCCTAGGTGTGAGAAGTCTGCAAAGGGCATGTGACAAAGGAATGTGTAACATTGAGGAAAGTAGTGGTATGTGTTAATTCTAGGGGTGCCTATGGGGCTGGGAATGAGAAGTGTCCGATGCGAGAGAGGAAGGTTGAGGTTACCAGAGTTAGTTATGCAGAAGTTGTCATATGCTGAAGCAGTGAATAAAGTAGAGGAAGATTGGTCAAGGGGGAGGGATCCTAAGAGGAGTGTTGTGAGTAGTAGAACTGTACCAGTACAAAGAGATAGGCTTGTGTTTATAGCAATGGTTATCAACTGTACTGCAGGGATGGAACATAAGTTGCAGAAAATTGAGGTTGTGGTGGCAGCTGCATAGAAGTATTTGGGTGTACGAGATTTGACGTCAGAAGAGTTACAGGATGTGTCGTGAGGTGGTGTCCCATCCTTTCAGGCTGTTGGCCTGAGGTATGACTAGATAGATTTAGTGGAGTAGGGTGGTGGATTTGTAATGAGTGTAGGGTTATTGTGGCCAGAGTCAGGGAGAAACTAAATCCTACCTGCCAGCCCTGTTGCTCTTAAAAAGGTTTAACAAAATATTTGAGACTTTATCTAATGATGTTCTACTCAATATACTCTTTAAAACTAATTTCATGTATCCCCTTCTCCCTCATACTAGATCATCCTCTATCTTTCCCTCCAATAATGTCCACACTGTATCAATACATGCTCCACTGTCTGTTTCCTGGCAATACTCACATTTTCCTGTTGGATGCTTTCCTATCACATGTAAGGTCTTATTTTAATTGTATTTTACCTTTATTTAACTAGGCAAGTCAGTTAAGAACAAATTCTTATTTTCAATGACGGCCTAGGAACAGTGGGTTAACTGCCTGTTCAGGGGCAGAACGACATATTTGTACCTTGTCAGCGCGGGGATTTAAACTTGCAACCTTCCGGTTCCTAGTCCAACGCTCTAACCACTAGGCTTCCCTGCCGCCCCAATTATTCAACTGGCTGTGTCCCACACTTAATCTTGTAAATATAGCCTCCTCTCTTCTGTTCCTTCCTGCCGTTCTCCCCTCCCCAACTTTCCTCTGTACTTGAAATAAATGCCTGCCCTTAGTATCTCGATTCCACTGTTCCTGCCTTTTCTCCACCAACACTGTCCATATCATGCTTTTTGCCTCTGCCTTGCTCATTGAAACTACCACATCAACATCCCCACTACTTAGTGCTTGTTTAGTGAGGAAAATTAACTGACTCGTTCTGCTCCACTCCCACATGAGCTGGGACCCATGTAAATATGATCTGTATATGTAACGGATGTGAAATGGCTAGCTAGTTAGCGGTGGTGCGCGCTAATAGCATTTCAATCGGTGACGTCACTTGCTCTGAGACCTTGAAGTAGTGGTTCCCCTTTGCCCTGCAAGGGCCGCAGCTTTTGTGGAGCGATGGGTAAAGATGCCTCGTGGTTGACTGTTGATGTGTGCAGAGGGTCCCTGGATTGCGCCCGGGTATGGATTAAAGTTATACTGTTACATTTACCCATTTGTTTACTCCTGCCAAGGGTTTGTAGCAGGTCTTGTCTGCTATGTGATATAAAGGACTGGAGACTCCACTGCACACGAATCAGAGTAAATAACTACTGTTTCTGGCCTAACTTCCTCCACCCACTGCAAGGCCAACAGTATGGCCATCATCTCTGCCATGTATATACAGCCACATGATCTTTCGGCTGCATATTTTCCGCCATTTTCTTCAAATCTGAAAACGTTGTGAAGCCACGCCCATTTTCTGAAGAATTGCATTATGGGCCATAAAAGTAAGGAAACAGTTTCCACTGCATGTATACTTTGTATTATGCACGAATTTAGTACATCAGGGAACATTTGTCATTATAACTATATCCATATTATGACCAATAAGCATAATAAAATCACGTCAGAAATACTGCGGTTACTATAAGTTTTCGAACACAGATTCTGCGGTTATTATGACGCCCGTTGCTCATACCTGATCCAGATCACAGTTTTTGGATTTACTGTAACATATTTTCCTATCATAGGTTCTAGGTCCATTTATAGGGAAAAAAAAGTTGGAAGCCGTTCCTAGACTAACATCGGAAGCAAGCAAGTGAGTGCTTTGTTTTTTAAGAGTGCTTTTTGTAGTCTATCCAAGTCCTGCCTTGTTATCTCTGATCTTTATTATAGCAGATGCAGCCAATCCCCTTACTGTCTTTAAACTGATATCAAAACCCTATGGCAACCAAGAAAGTAAAGTCACCACAATATATAGTTCCAGGAGCGGAAAGATGACATTACAATGAATACAATTCAAACAGCTGTCAAGAGTTTGCAGAATAAGTTTTCAGGATCCTCTAATTGTACTACTGATCGTTTTAAACCAGGTTTGCACTAATGATGGAAGATGAAAAGCATATGCAGGTGGTTGCAGTAGCAGCATCCGAGAAGCCCGCACCAGCCATGCCCCACGCAACAACAGTAGCGGAATTCGGAGTCGTGGACGCGCCGGTGTGCTCAGCCCCCTACCGCTCCGCTGCATCCCATCTGTCTGCTTGTTGTCATGGAGGAGCCAAGATGGCGTTCCTGGCCTATAGCCTAGGCAAACGGGAAATAAATCAGTATTTTAGCATTAAAAATGCTAAATTATTATCCGTCGCTGCCGTCATTCTACTCACCCTGTTTCACACCGTTTCTCGGTATTATGGAGGTAAGCGACTGGCTCCCAGATATATTGTTAGCTAGCTAGCTTGACACAGACTCAACTCGGTGTTAGCGGAACCTGTAGCTAGCTAGCTAACTAGTAAACTAAAGTTACCTTCCCCCTGGTCATTTTGCTCACGGCAATTGCAAGGAAACATGAATAAACGTGCAGTAGCCTGAATTAACCGAATAAAGTAGCTAACTAACATTAGCTAGCTACATTGTCTCAGTGCAGGTGGATACTGGATACAGTCATTAGCATCGGAAAGGAATTGCATCGTCTCGAACTAACCCATGTTTACATATTGTAGCCGCACACGATAACTGGTTAACTAAGTAGGTAACGTTCATGTGCATTGAAGTCTACATATATACAGTTTATATAACTGGCTAACTAAGTATGTAACTTTCATGTGCATTGAAGTCTACATATATACAGACATTGATTTAATTATACTGAACAAAAATATAAACATGTAAAGTGTTTGTTTCATGAGCTGATATAAAACATCCCAGAAATGTTCCATATGTACAAAAAGCTAACTTCTCTCAAATTAATATGTCTAGCGTTATCTGTCAGCTAACGTTAACTAGCTGGCCGCCAGTTAACTTTCACATTTCTAGCTAGCTACTATATAATTCATACTAGCTAGCTAATCAACCAACTGCACATGCGTGGCTATTAGCTACCATGCTAGTTATCATGGTTATTTACAGGAAGTTAAAATCTGTCTTATTACTGTTGGCGGATAGATGGGATCATAAAGCAATCTATTGTAGATGGGTAGCCTATGTCTTATTAATGGTAATGATCTTGCCACAGGGGAGGCATGATTCTAACTTGACATTTTATAAGTCTTGTTTGCTTCTGACTGGCAAGAATCTGCCCGCCGAAGATGCCTTGCAAACAATGGACTTTGTTTATGGAAGGTGTGGGACACTGGGCTTTCTGTTTGTACAATGATAACAGCTGCTGTTGTCTGGCTGGCTTTGACTCCGGATGCTCTTGACTCCTCCTCTTGCCACCTGTCATCTTCTGAGTGTTTGCGTTGGTGAATTGGCAGATGGGTCTATTCAACTAGAACACAAGTTGACACCAGGAGGTGTCCTTTAATGGAAAATGTTAATAGATTAATTTGTACCGCAGGCTGCAATGCTGTCTTGGCTGAACCATGCATTGTGCACACTGCTGCATTTGAAAATGACTTGTGTAGAGGCAGCAGGTTTCATATATCCCTTTGTGTGTTTTGTTATGGCTTACTAGGATGTTCTCTGTCTTTCCCTCAGGCGGAGACACGTGTGAGTGGCTGCTGTCCAGTGGGCGGTACCTAGGAGAGACCGTATGGCAGCCCTATGGATGTATGATGCACAAATACAAAAATACGTGAGTCACACCCATGGGGGGAATGTATAATGTGCATGTGTAAAATGTATATGGCATCTTTAACCAAGCCCACAACCACACAATTACAAAAAACTAATTTCAGTTGTTACTATGTGCAAGTTATTCATTAGGTTATTTTTACTCTCACAGGGAAGCAAAGACTTGCCTTGCTGAGAAAAGGGTGGCCTTCGTTGGTGATTCTAGAATACGGCAGCTATTCTATTCATACATCCAAATAATCGATCCTGCACAAAGAGCAGATGGAAGAAAGGTAGGCTTAGTACCCCTGGCATAAAGCACACACACAAAATATTTTTTGTTTATATTCATCCCACCATGAATCTGTGAGCTTTGGGCTGAATCCTAATTTCAGATCTCTGCCCGTGACTCATTTTCCCACAAGGCTCCCATTGACATCAATACATGATTGCTCAAAGGTCAGAGTTAAGTTGGAGTTCAGCCCTAAGTGCATATAAACAATTTATATCCATTGTATTCCTGAAATGAGATGGGTAATTGCTGTACTATGTCATGATAGCAATGGTCTACTCTTAGATAGAGAACTAGAGGGACATTGACTGTTTTATCCCCTGTTGTAATGTCTGTCCACCAGCACGAGAACATTCTCTTTGAAGACAGGAGCGCTTCAGTCAATGTGGTGAGCTATTTATCTCTTGTCTGTCTGTCAGTCAACAATAGTGACGTAAAAGCCAACTATTTATTTTTTTACTCTGTAGATTCTCTATTTACATACATAAAAACAAATTAAGACAAATGGCATATATTTTTATTTTGGAGATTTTCCCAATAAGAGTAACTGTTTGCTGTTTTGCTGATAGGACTTCCTGTGGTATGCAGAAGTGAATAACTCTCTGAAGGAGCGCTTGATATCATGGAGAAAGGTAAAGAGAAGCACATTTAACCAGCAGACCTGGGATGTTTTCATTAGAGCACACATAGCAAAGCGTTATGCACTGTAAAACATTTAGCAACAAAAAAAAAAAAGAGCATTTCTTATTGGAGAGGTTTAGCTTTGTCCCTCATTTTTTCAGCCCGTTTCCTTCTGTTTGTTTTCTAGTGAATACATCCCTGGGTTTGTCAGGAGCAGATCAGAGTTCAGTCAAAAGATAAAACATTTCTAATCTGAATCACATCTTTGTTTACTCAACTTCTGTCCTCAAGTGCAAGTGTATACTGTACAAGTGTGATGGTACTGAACCTGTGATTTTTAACAATGCATTTTTTGCTTGACTGTATGCAATATGTAAGATTATAGGTATATTTAAGTGCTACTGTATAAATACTGATGTTTGATTGAATTGAGCCCTTAGAAGAGCATTCGGGAATTTCGGTTTCCCATAAACAGAAGATACAGAGCAATAGTTTTCTGCCATTTAAGGTCATTCAAACAGTTCGCTGCAAGATTTAATAGGATTTCTTGACTGTGTTGTAGGATCCTTCTATAAAACCAGATGTCGTCATCATCGGAGCTGCCACTGTGAGTGAAGGATGCTTGTCTTCCACTCTGTATACCACTGATTATCACATATCAGCCTGCATAGTTTAGATTAATTTCATCATTGAAATCTATCTTTCCCAAAGTGGTCCATCAAGTTGCATGGGGGCAGCAGCGAGGCGCTGCAGCAGTACAGGGCCAACCTCACAGCCATCTCCTTGCCTCTGGAACAGCTGGCTGAGGATGGGGAGGTCTACTGGGTCTTACAGGGTTAGTGCTTTACTGTTCATTCACTTGTCAGTCAGAGAGAAATTATGATAAGTGCTTTGAAAGTGAGGAATTGATATTGATTAAGCATCTCTCTCTCTCCTCCAGACCCTGTTCATGAGGAGGGTCTGAGTGACAACAGGAAGATGATCACTAACGAGCAGCTGGAGCTATACAACAAGGTGGTGCTCAGCACTCTGAACAGCAACAAGAAGAACTCCAAGGCCAGAGTCAGGTTCCTAGGCGCCTCGCGCCAGGCTGCTATGGAAACCATCACCCAATCAACTGATGGCCTGCACCTTCCCGAGAGCACCCGGAACGTGGTAGGTGTTTAGGTGCTGACTGGCTTGGCACCTCTTCCTGCATCTGTGGGATTCAAATAACAGCTGGCTTCAGGCTAAAATGAAAACAGAAATAAAAGATGTATGGTTTGAACTAGCTTTATGCTGAAAAAAAATCAGGCTTTATGACTCTCCAAACCAACACCGTGTCAAATAACACTGTCCATCCCTTATGACTTTCATTCCTAATTTGACAGCCTCCATGTGCACCTGTATTTTCCCTAGTTAGTATACTTAACAAAAATATAAATGCAACATGCAACAATTTAAAAAAATATTTTACTGAGTTTCAGTTCATATAAGGAAATCAGTCAATTGAAATAAATTCATTAGGCCCTCATCTTTGGATTTCACATGACTGGGCAGGGGTGCAGACATGAATGGGCCTTAGAGGGCATAGGTCCACCCACTGGGAGCCAGGCCCAGCCAATCAGAGTGAGTTTTCCCCCACAAAATGGCTTTATTACAGACAAAAATACTCCTCCGCACCCCTCCCACCCCTTCTCAGATGATCCCGCAGGTGAAGCCAGATGTGAAGGTCCTGAGCTAGCGTGGTTACATGTGGTCTGTGGTGGTGAGGCCAGTTGGATGGTTTGTCAAATTGTCTAAAACAACAGAGGCAGCTTATAGTAGAGTCTGGTCTATAATGCCCCTCTACCCTCCACCAGGCTGCCATGGTGCTGATGAACGCTGTGTGTAACAAGGTCCTGCGGCCCATCGACGGCTCCTGCTGCCAGGCCCTGCCAGCCCCCAGCCTCCTCCAGAAACTGACGGCCTGTGTCTTCCTGGGCTCAGCCCTGGTCTTCCTGGTGCTCCATGCTCTGGGCCACAACAGGTACACTGGTGGGAGGAGCTATAAGAGGATGGGCTCATTGTAATGGCTTAAATGGAACAGAGTCAAACGTGGTTTCCATATGTTTGACATGCTTGATATGTTCCATTCATTCCATTCCAACCTTTACAATGAGCCCGTCCTCCTATAGTTCCTTCCACCACCTTCCTCTGAGGTACACACTCCCCTGTGGCTCAGTCAGTTAGAGCGTAGCGCTAGCAACACCAAGGTGGTTGTTTCGATTCCCACTGGGGCCACATACTGATTCATGGACCTGGACTATTTTGTGTGTTCAGAGCTCACTTGTAAAAGAGACCTGGATCTCAATGTGACTTCATTATATACATGAAGTTTCACTGTACTGTAAGTCGCTTCGGATAAAAGCATTTTGCTAAGTGTCGTGTAAACAAATTTAACAGGAGCTGGAAGTCCCGGCCCACGCCCCCCGACGTGGAGAGCGGTGAAGAGAAAAAGCCAGCCACGGCAGCGTCTCTGCTTAACCACAAGGCTCCGTTCCAGGCCCTGTGTAAGATGGGCCTCATCATGGTCTACTTTTACCTATGTGACCGGGCCGACGTCTTTATGAAGGAGCAGAAGTTCTACACCCACTCCACCTTCTTCATCCCCCTCGTCTATATGTTTGTCCTGGGGATCTTCTACAGTGAGAACAGCAAGGAGGTGAGAGGGTTTGGGATAGAATGTT
The DNA here is from genome assembly GCF_023373465.1 of Oncorhynchus keta. Classification (NCBI taxonomy): domain Eukaryota; kingdom Metazoa; phylum Chordata; class Actinopteri; order Salmoniformes; family Salmonidae; genus Oncorhynchus; species Oncorhynchus keta. The sequence goes on along the minus strand of NC_068440.1, from coordinate 30,175,343 downwards.
TAAGGGAGTTGGGTGGAAAGTGGTGTTTTTGGGAGAGTTTTTTTTTTTTTTGTGGTGTAAGCATAGGCCTACATAAATTCAGATCTTTCTGTTTTAAAGGATTTAAAGTTGTTGTCGTTGACCGCTAAGCTCAATCGTCCATGTCTGATCTGAGAGAAGGCTCTATCTATCTCAGGGATTTTTCTATTTCCCATGCAGACCAAGCTGCTGAACAGAGAGCAGACTGACGAGTGGAAGGGCTGGATGCAGCTGGTCATCCTCATCTACCACATATCTGGAGCCAGCGTTGTGAGTTTCACCATTCATTGTCTTTGATTTATTGCTTTGAATATAAACTCAATTAATGATATTATAATTGCATGTTTTACTTCTATGTGTGACAAGTGAAGGAATGTGTGTTTTAAGTCAACCTTCCTTCCCAGTTCATCCCCGTGTACATGCATGTCCGTGTCCTGGTGGCAGCCTACCTCTTCCAGACAGGATACGGACACTTCTCCTTCTTCTGGCTCAAAGGGGACTTTGGATTATACAGAGTGTGCCAGGTAAGCATAGGAAATGATTGGGTTTTATTAGAGTTAATAAGTAGTGGTTCCAGCTACTATACCTATTCTAAGGGACAAAACTGAACATCAAATGAACAAGTGTTGACATGTAGTGCCATAGAACAATTCACTTTGAATCAAATACCAAAACATGAAAGAAACATGGATATTTAGCCTCAACTGTATTGATCACATCTTTATAAGGAAACCCTTGATAAGAAAGATTCCGTCTGGCCAAAGCTTACCTCACACAGGTTTTTACTTTGGTTGGGCCCTCCAATATAGAGTTCCTTACCTCAAGTCACCCTCTGTGTTATCTTCAATTATAAACTGGGTGGTTTGAGCCCTAAATGCTGATTTAGCTGAAAGGTGTGGTTTATCAGACCGTATACCACGGAGATGACACAACATTTATTTTTACTCTACGTTTTACTTTAGGTTGGTAACCAGTTTATAACTGCAATAAGGCACCGTGGGAGATTGTGGTATATAGCCTATATACCACGGCTAAGGGCTGTGTCCAGGCGTTGCATCGTGCCTAAGAACAGCCTTAGCCATGGTATATTGCCAATATACCACACCCCCTCAGGCCTTATTATTGCATAATTATGAAACTGGTTGTCTGGCTCCTGGATATTATTGGTTAATAGCAGTGATGTATAGCACTACATCATGATAAAGTGTATGCATTCAAAGAAATGGCAATAGGAACAAAAGTAGACTGTTGGCTGTCATTTCAGCTGCTTGATGCGATTGTTTGTTAGCTTTAGTTGGTTAGCACGCAAAGGAGAAGTAGATAGCTTTCATAGCTACATCCCAACCATTGCAAATAGAATGAACTACCAACCCATTTGGTTAGCAACTTCAGACTCTTAGAACTAACGACTGGCTTTTTCTCAGACTATTGTTTAGGGAAGGATTAAATAAAACTAATTTACTCAGTATAATGTTTTTAATAAGAACTGTTGCAATCATTTTATTAAAGCAATTAGGCCCTCGGACCCGTGACTTATCGAGAATAACTCCCTCCTAGGGGCTGTTTCCCATCCCTTGGCTTCAAACAAGAAATGCACTTAGGAGTTATTTACACGATAATTCCTGTGTTCTCATGCCTTATTGCTTAAATGTGACCACTTCCTGTGTCTGTCCACTCTGGGGTGAAGTTTCCCCTAGGTACAGATCTAGGATAATCCTCCCTTCCCCAATCCTAACTTCAACAATTAGTGTGGAAAATGCTAACCTGACCTAAGGTCAGCGTTTAGGAGCAACTTCACCCTACTCCTGTCTCTCCACAAGGTCCTGTTCCGTCTCAACTTCCTGGTGGTGGTGCTGTGTCTAGTGATGGACCGGCCGTACCAGTTCTACTACTTTGTGCCCCTGGTCACCTTCTGGTTCGTCGTCATCTACGCCACCATGGCCATGTGGCCCCAGATACTGCAGAAGAAAGCCAACGGTCAGTATGGGTCAGCCATTGTACTGGACAAGTAGCAGTGATGATGGTAGTATTGATAATTATATAAAATAGGGCTTCAAAGGTAAATATCATGAGCAGTTGTAGTGTAAGTCGTCAGTTGAAGAAGTAGATCAGATGGCCTGTCCCCCACAATCACCTGACCTCAACCCAATTGAGATGGTTTGGGATGAGTTGGACCGCAGAGTGAAGGAAAAGCAGCCAACAAGTGCTCTCTGTATGTGGGAACTCCTTCAAGACTGTTAGAGAAGCATTCCAGGTGAAGCTGGTTGAGAGAATGCCAAGAGTGCAAAGCTGTCATCAAGGCAAAGGCTGGCTACTTTTAAGAATCTCAAATATAAAATATATTTTTTTGGGTTACTACATGACTCCATATGTGTTATTTCCTAGTTTTGATGTCTTCTCTATTATTCTACAATGTAGAAAATAGTGAAAGTAAAGACAAACCTTTAAATGAGTAGGTGTCCAAGCTTTTGACTGCTACTGTATATACACATATATCTGTTTCCCTTTTAAAATAAACAAAAATACTAGTGTTGATTTGTGAAGTAACACTCTCCAGCACTTTTTTTTTTTAGTAATTTGTCTTTTTACAGGTAGTGGAATGTGGCACGTTGGGATTCTAGTGAAGCTGCTTGGGCTACTCCTGTTCATCTGCTTCTTTGCTTATTCACAGGTGAGTTCATCATCTGGTTTATTCACTCATTTAGAGATATTCTCATATTTAAAATTATATAAAAAATTAACTGCTATAGGTAATTTCATAAAGCGTCTCAGAGTAGGAGTGGTGTACATGATCAGGTCTCCCCCTGCCCATGTAATCAAATTCAGATTTAATCTAAAAATCAAAACTGATCCTAACTCATCGGATGTTTAACTAACTTACTCTCTTCTCTTTTCCAGGGGTTATTTGAGAACATTTTCTCAGTATGGCCCATCTCCAAGCTCTTTGAGCTGAATGGAAGCATTCATGAGTGGTGGTTTAGGTGGAAGCTGGATCGATTTGTAAGTAAACATTTGAACGGGTTGCTACACTCTTTGGCTCTGTTTAGACAGGCGGCCCAATTCTGATCTTTTTTTTCTTCACTAATTGGTGTTTTGACCAATCAGATCAGCTCTGAAAAAGATGTGAAAAGATTTGACATGATTGGTCAACTGACCAATTAGTGAAACAAATATGAGAATTGGGCTGCCTGTCTAAACGCAGCCTTTGAGTTGCTCTATTGTATTATATTTTCATATTAAGGTATCAAAATATCACATCTCTCTTTAGTGAGTTGTGCCAAAAACCTCTCGACTAGATGAATCTGTTGGTCGATGTTTAATGTTGGAGATCGTTCTATGGGTTGGACAGTAGACTAAGTGGTCCTGTGTGGCTCAGTTAGTAGAGCAGGGCACTTGCAACGTCAATACTTTGTGGGTTCGATTCCCACGGGGGCCACCCCTACAAAAATGTATGCACGCAGCACAATTTCTTTTCCCATAAAAGCATTTGCTAAATGTTGTTTTATTATTATTATTATATTAGTAACTGAATGTGTGTTTTGACTTTGTCTTTCAGGCCATTATCCATGGCATGCTGTTTGCCTTTGTCTACCTGGTACTACAGAAGTGCCAGGGCCTCTCTGAGGAGAAAGGAGAGCCTCTCTTCTCCACCAGGATCTCCAACATTCTACTCCTCATCTCTGTGTTCTCATTCATGGTAAAAGAGAACAACTTGGTGTATTTAACCATTCTTAAAGAAATAATACACTCAAACTATCTTTTAGAATTGTGTTTATTAGTCCACTGTTAATACAATCCCTAAATCATTGTGCATGTCAGCAGTACATTTTTTAAGATGGAAAACCTTCAGTAAAAGAGCAGAAACTGTGATTTAAATTTAATGTCAAGAATGATGCGTTTTGTATAATTGGAGTGTGGTATTCCTTTAAACCAGTCAGGTGAGTATATCGATCACCTGTTCTTGTAAAGTTACCCTCATTAACATTCACACTCTGAGGTGAAATAAATCTCAGATGGAAGATATCTCTTAGCTGATTTACGTTGTGCTCCTTGAACACCAACACAACAGGTTTTCCTAACCACTCCATGTTTCATCTGTTCCAGACCTACTCCATATGGGCCAGCAGCTGTAAAAACAAGACCGAGTGCAACGAGCTGCATCCCTACATCTCAGGACTCCAGGTAAATACAGTAGGAGGTCAGACCTTGCTTAACATTGGTCTCAGACAAAGCATTGCTCACAGTAATTTTGCCCTACACTGCTTCAATTTTTGTTATTTGTCAAGTAGTTAGCCCTTAGCTAAGGAGTTGGTGAACACCTTCTAACACTTTATGCACCTTCTACAAAACATTGTAATTGACACAGAAATAGATTACACCAATGTTGACATTGCCAAAGCGCCGTTAAAAAATAACTAAAAGCATCACCTTTGGGTAGACTAACCTTTAGGTAGGTTAAATAATGGCACCTGTGGCCAAGAGGGTTTTGTTGAAACTAGCATTTATCTTCCATAAGTATCCCCTGTTAGGCTATGCTATACCTAACCCAAAATGACGAGGGAGGGAGTTGCCTTCTACAATAACAGGATGGGTGTACTCTACTGTCGCCCAGCCGAAGAAGAATTAACAACGTGTCATGGGCTACACTTCATCTTTAGATGTATAATAACGGTAATGTCCACTCACTATTTTGCTGCCCACAAATGAAACAGAGCTGACGTTCCCTTGTTTCTACATATTGGATCATAATTTGTTCCAGCCCCTGTTAGCATTGGTATGCTAACCCCCCACCCGATACAGTTGGTCCATGTGCTGATTGGCTGGAATGTCTTTCTTCCTCTCAGATCCTAGCCTTCATCTTAATCAGGAACATTCCCGGTTACTCCCGTTCTTTATACAGCTCATTCTTCGCATGGTTCGGGAAGATCTCCTTAGAGGTAAGATGGATTCCGCTGGCAGGGATGCTGAATTTCTGTATGATACTTGTGAATTTGGTTTATTGCATTGTCATGTTCTGTACCCAAACACCCTCACCCCCTCCCACTCTCTCTCCGTCCCCCAGCTGTTCATCTGCCAGTACCACATCTGGCTGGCGGCGGACACCAAGGGCATCCTGGTGCTGATCCCAGGCAACCCCTCGCTCAACATCATCATCAGCACCTTCATCTTTGTGTGCGTGGCCCACGAGATCTCTGTGATCACCAATGACCTGGCCCAGGTGGCCATCCCCAAGGACGGGGGCGCCCTGCTCAGGAGGTTGCTTGCCGCCGGGGTCTTCACCCTGGGCCTACTGCTGGTGTCCAGGAGCGCTGAAGGGAACCAAGGAGGCCACTGAGGAGGGGGGCAGGTACCACAGTGGGGGAGAGGTAGATTGATTTCTAGACTGAGACTGACTGACTTGTTAGTCTTCCATGCCCCCAGGGTCGTATTCATTTGGCACCAAGCGGAATAAAAGGGTCTGAAAGATTGAGGGACGTCCTGTTTCATTCCATACGTCATGCCTCAATAAATACGACGGGGGTGAACAGACAGGTCAAGTTGAGGACAAGGAAATATCTCTGCTGTCTGTCTTTTGACTGCTCTGAGTACTGGGGTGAAAGTGATACACTGAAGAGGATGAAGTCCCAACGTGGGCCCACACCCCACGGAGCAGCACGGAATAAAGTTCTGACTCCTTTACTATAGACGTTTACAATAGAAGAAGAGTGAGGTGGTGGTGGGTTCGAAGATGTGTGGATTTTAAACTAGCTTAAAGGTGCTCATGCTTGCTGTGTGGTCCGTGCAGCATTTGCCCCACCCTTAGCCAAACCATTCCCCTGTTCTCTCTCTCTCTCTCGCTCCATTCCTCTAGGTTAATCACTCACAGCTGTTGGTCTAAAGCAGCTCAATCTGGGATGGACTTTTCACTGAAAGCAGAGCGAGCGTGCTCTCTCCTGCTCTCTCGCGCTCTTTCTCTCTGATGGTGGTAACAGTGAAGAGTGGGTAGAAAAACAACGGATTTGCATTGCTTCCCAAATGGCACCCTATTCCCTATGTAGTGCACTACTAGTGTGGCATTTAGGATGGAAAGAAACTTGTGCTGAGAGGTCATGGTCACCTAGCTCTGTTTTATTTACAGTATTAAATTATTTAAATTAAGCTTATATTTTACAGGGTTTTAGTTTTTCATTTTAATATTCAGAGCCTATGACTACTTTTTGTGAAGGAAGTATTGCATGGGTATTTTTAGTTTTTATCACCACCTGAAAGACTAGCCAGGCCAGACAGAAGATGCACTTATGAATTTCTATCGCAGAATGTTGTTGCATTCTGGGTCTGACACAACCACTTGTCTGTGTTCGTGCACGTTTGCGCGTGCGTAGTTTGTTGTTTCACCAACTTATCCTGGTATGTTGTAAGGAGAGGTGTAGGATGTTCATTCTGTGTTGCTCGTTAGTCCTTCTCTTAAACCAGGCTTCTCAGGGCTACAATAGAACAGGCACTGCTTTGTACATACAGATAACTGACCAAATAAAGGAAACACTTGAGTTAGTGAGGGACAGCGTTTCCCATCAAAAAAACATCAAATTATGGAATTTCTCATGGAAGAATAGTGTCACATCCCTCCAATAGAGTTCAAGACACTTGGAGAATCTATGCCAAGGTGCATTAAAGATGTTCTGGTGGCTCATTGTGGCCCAACACCCTATTAAAACACTATGTTGGTGTTTCCTTTATTTTTGTCAGTTACCTGCATCTACTGTACCATGTTAGAACTTCTGACAAAGCCTACTTTCATGTGCATCAGTAGCTACCACTGTAGCCAGGCCACTGCTAATGGATGAGTGAACAGATGGATGAATTCTGCACCTGACTGAATGCCTTCTACTCGCTACTGTTTTCTCTTGTCAGTTGTCATACGGCATCAGTGCCACGTTTGCATTGATATCTGACGCGTCGTGATGCTTGATGAGGTATTTAAAAGAAGTTGAGTGAATGGAAAGTGTTGCTGTAGAATAAAAAGCAGTACTTCATGTTGAGCCTGTCATGTACCTACAGATGGACAATATCCACCAACAGTAAAGCCTTCTTTCAGACAACACTTCTTTGCGTGTATTTTCAAATTCTGCTGTGTTAGCTAAGTTTATACACAGGAATGTTAGGAATGAATCGCTTCATATCCAGCCAGTTGTTGAATCGTTTTGATTCAATTTTGAGCCATTGGTTATAGTGGCCAATATTCAACACCCCTTAAATGTGTAAATCAACTGCTTAAAGCTTGATGTTAAGGCAACGTTGCAAATATTGTAAGTGTACATTAAGGCGGCAAATTTATTTCTTCTTTAGAATTGTATCTGTAAATGTTCTGTGCCATAGAAGGTTAATGGACTTGGGTGTACACTGTTGATTTACTTCAGGTTCATCTAGCTTCTCAATCAAATGAAATCAAACGTCTTGGCACTAGGGGTTATTCAGAAGACTAAGTGCATCCCAAAGGGCACCCTATTCAATACACTACTTTTGACCAGGGTCCATAGGGACATACGGTATGTCACCTATTTGCTTGTAAACTCAAAACATGACACATTTTGATTAATTGATTTATTGATGAAGGATGTTGGTAAAAGGATGGCAATTATACAGAATCTTGTTCAGTGTCAACCTGTTTTTCCATCTGAGAAACATTTTGATAGATTTTGTTTGCCTATTTTGATTTACAGTATTTTGATTTTCTATATGTTATTCACTACTGGGGATATCTTTTTTAATTGGTTTTGGTTCAAATTGAAAGAAGCAACAACTTTGTTTACCCCAGAGCCTCAATAGATGTTTTAGGTACATTTATATTATTTTGTGACATTTTAATGTGAGTTGTACCCATTTTATTTATAGATACTTTTTATTTGTATTCTACATTGTCAATAATACAAACCTTCCTAAAAATCTTGTCTGACTTCTTTGTCCCTTCCTTGTAAAAACAGTGAGGGCCAGTTTCCCAGACACAGGTTAAGCCTCGTCCTGGACTGAAATAATGCTCAATGGAGATTTTCCATAGTGTTAATGCAGAGATAAAAAACACAAAGTTGCCCTCAGGTGAACACCAGCAAGAAAGTGCATGTGAGGCAGACTAAAAATGTCATGGTGACGGACAGTGGTGGCTGAGCTGGAAGAGAAGGGTCCAGTGGTAGAAGATGTTTGCTGTTTTATGTCCCACCAAGGATGAGCCAGATTAAGGAAGTAACTAATGCAACAACCTGGAGAGATTCAAAACTTAGAATTTTCCCATTTACATTATTCTACAATATTCTTGCAACCAATAGAATGAGAGATATTGAGATGTATATCTTCCCAGCTCTGCATATTTTGCTGTGAGGAGGCAGGTATTAGATCATTTAGTTTGGTACTGTCCAGCTGTAGCTCGTTTTTGGTTACAGGTCCAGGAATGACTGAACATTTACCTAGAACTAACGCTGCAGATAGCATTACTGGGTGATTTGAAAAGTCACAGTCAATTGATCAATAATCATTTTAGCCAAACATTTTCTTTTAAAGCTATGAGAATAGAAAGGTTCAGTACTTTCGTGAAGCATCACAGCACAGTTGAAAAATATATGGCGAATAGAAATGCAAAATGGATGGTGTTAAGAGCAAGATGGGAGGGGTTGAATGGAGCTGAAGGGTGGGACTAATAACAAGATAACCAATGTAAAACATCTGTAAAAATATATATAGTTTGTGAAATAGCAGTTACAAATAGAAACCAAACTGGATGGACATCACAAATAGAGGAAGGCCAGGCCTAAAAACAAACCAAATATAATTTCTGTGAAATGTGTATTGTATGTATAAACTGAAGGTAGATTGTTTATTAGTTTACTCCAATTGGGGAGGGGTGGTAGGGTTTGCAGGGAATAATAAAGGTATATTCTAAAAACAAAATGAATGTGTGTGTATATAAAAAAATATATCTGGGGGATTGGAAATGATGCAGACAATACATTGATGGAAGCAACAACCTATCTGCAATATTAAAGCTCATCCAACCCCTGAAAAGAAATGACCCGGGGAGAGTGGGCCCTTCTGACCTTCCACAGATGGGCTGAACAGATTACTATAATGCGTGTGCTGGGGGCCTGGTGCTACATTTGCAGCCGTTGAACACAATTGACAGCAAATTTAAACCAAATGTATTTTTACTGTTTTACTGTGACAGAAAATGAGCATTTAGATTTTTATTTGATTGGACTTGACGAGCGTCTCTGTCCATCTCCGTTTCCCTCTAAAGATGAGCATTGTGCATGGAAAGTAAAATACTAACATGATATTGTTCATGGCATCATATCATTTCTAGAACATATGCACAAAATATTTCAAAATATCCTATGAATGTAGCATTTGTTATTCATGATCAGGCTGGTATACACACACAGTCGACTACTGATAAATGCAGCTGTTTAGGATTGTGGTGACCATGTGCATTAAATAAGAGCACACAGTTATGAGTGTAATTGAATTGGGACTGCACTTAATCAGCTTGCTCTCATACCAAGTGCACTTATCATGAGTTTACTGTACTCTGCACCACTCGCTCACATACATAAGGGCACACTGACGGACACTAGCGTCGCGTATGAACGCACTGCTGGGGCATGTAGATTGGGACAGACGTAGTGTCTCTGGGCCCTGGTCAGAAGTTGTGCAGGAAATTGGGTATAGAGCCCCACAATGGAGGAGGTGTCATAATACCCATAAAACCTAACGGTCAAACGGGGTGATGGTTCCAATCCTTTTGCTACAATTCATTTTTCCCATATGGGATTTTCAAAACACTTTAAATAAGGACTGTTTCATGTAGGCATTTTGATAACCATTTAAATCTCTCTAGGATAAGGTCACTTTTATCAATATATTTGGCTCTACTCTCAGATTCGAAAATGCTAATTTGGGTCAAAGTAGACATAATTCAAAACTACAAATCCCTGCAAGCTCCTGCATGTCATCTCTCGCCGACACCTTTGCTAACAGGTATTGTTTTAATGTAAAACTTCCACAAGACAGTTCACAGAATTGTCCATTTAAAGACATTTTGCCAATTTATTCATTACTACATTTAGCTAACATTAGATTGTTAATCCAGAGATTCTTAGCTTTGCCTCAATTCGGCATTCTCTTCCAGATCATCATGACATTTATAGTTCTTTATGACACAATTGGCAGCTAATTAGCATTTCATTTGGGGGGGTGGGGGGTAAATCCAAGCAAATTTATGGATAAAAGTCACCTTGTCCTAGAGAGATTTACACGGTTATCAACACGTCACACCAGGGTAAGCCTACATGAAACCCAGCCCTTATTATAAGTGTTTTTAAAATCCCCTATGGGAAAAATGAATGGTGGAAAAACAATTGGAACCTTTTCCCTATTTGACCGCTAGGTTTGATGTCTATTATGACTCATACTCTGGTACCCTATTTAGGATGTAGACATAGAAAAACACTTGGCTTAAAGGGACACGGACAGACAGAAAGCAGCTCCACCACTGTCTCTTGGGCTTCTCTCTTGTCACAAGTTCAGTGCTTCAGCCACTTTCCTCTCCTCAGGAATACCATTTACCTAGAATGGAGAATAAAATGACCTTATTCAAGCATATTGCATCATATAATTTATCTTGATCTAATATAAGTATTGATTATTAACAGGTTCTGAGACTGAATATTTTAACAATGGGAATATGGTAACTACATTTGTACTACTTTACTACTGTGGTAAGTGGAGGGCACTCAACCAACAAAAGTCAAGGTGCAACCAAAAAATATGATCATCATTGAAAAGGAAAAGGGGCCACGCTCGCTCTACATTAATAACCTTTCATTTTATTTAAACATTTCTTAAAATCTTGACGCTTCAGCCATTGATGAAGTCCGAAACATCAATCTTTTAATAGTTGTTTAAATAAAATGATTTTGATGGTGAGCGAGCGCTGCACATTCTCCATTTCAACTTGTTTACTAATGTCATATGAAGTACAAAGTAAAATAGTCTCTTATATAGTTGGCAATGATACAATTATACATCGAAGCAAAGGCAGACCAGCATACTTACCTCCAGTCTCCGAAATGTTGACATACAATAATTATCTCTATCTCCTTTGTTAGCAATAAAATGAACAGACAGAGCAGTGAGTTAGACTGAGCAGGGAGTTAGACTGAGCAGGGAGTTAGACTGAGCAGGGAGTTAGACTGAGCAGAGGGCTCTCTTGGAGTTCATTGACATGCACACAAGGAGGAGCTAAAGTCTAGTTAGACACAGTAACTACAGAAGTGTAGGTGGGGTAAAGAATGAACAAAAATCTAAACGCAACATGCAACAATGTCAAAGATTTTAATGAGTTACAGTTCATATGAGAAAATCAGTCAATTTAAATAAATAAATTAGGCCCTAATCTATGGATTTCATATGACAGGGGCATGGATCAGCAAACCAGCTGGCGTGGTTACATGTGGTCTTCGGTTGTGACGCTTGGTTGTAAGTACTGCCAAATGCTCTAAAATGGCGTTGGAGGCGGCTTATGGTAGAGAAATGAACATTCAATGCTCTGGCAACAGCTCTGGTGGATATTCCTGCAGTCAGCATACTAATTGCACGCTCACTAAAAACTTGAAACATCTGTGGCATTGTGTTGTGTGACAAAACTGAACATATTAGAGTGGCCTTTTATTGTGCCCAGGATCAAGTGCACCTGTGTAATGATCATGCTGTTTAATCAGCTTCTTGATATGCCACACCTGTCAGGTGGATGGATTATCTTGGCAAAGGAAAAATGCTAACTAACATTGATGTAAACACATTTGTGCACAAAATGTGAGAAATAAGCTTTTTGGGGGTATGGAACATTTCTGGGATCTTTTATTTCAGCTCATGAAACATGGAACCAACACTTTACATGTTGAGTTTATCTTGTTGTTCAGTATAGTTTGTAAAGGAGCAAATGTAGGCTAAAAGAGTATTCTGACATCAGACAACCCAAGGACACACATTGTATTTAATACAACTTTCTACATCCCCGTAGGGAAATGAGGACCTACTTCAACAGAGAGGAAAATCATTACTGCAATATCTATGCAGACTCTCAGATCAGAAATACCTTTTAACTCATCACATGTATATTTCTGTACAGTGTGTTTGGTTGATCTGGATAAAAAAGATAAAAGCAGGAAAGACAACTATTGCAAACTCAAATTGATTCATAGGCCTATTACATCATATCAAATGGATTCACACATGATATGTAAGATACTATTAACATGGACCATCAAGCTATTTGATTCTCTATTTTAGTTCACTTGGCGGTATGTGAAACAACTGTGTAAAAATTAATTTGATGAATTTGACCTTATTGTCATTACCTCAATAAAAGTAATAGCACAAGAATATGTAAGATCAGGTAATGGGATGGGGTCATAGTCGATAATAATCTAGAGCCGCTAGCATTCGCTTTTACCAGTCCGTTTGCGGATATCGAAGGTTAGTCATGTAACCACTGTTCTAGTAACTAAACGACACATTCATCTGACTGAGGAAAACACAACACATGCATTCAGAATATTGCAGCGAGCCGCCAATTCAGTTGCAGAAAGACAAATGCGTCTCGCGAGATGTGCAATGACTATGCCTGGCCTAGATGATTGAGGATGATCATGATTAAGTCCACGGTGTCATGTTACTCAGCGAGAGACCTTAATGTATCATTTTCATTGGTTCAAGAGATAATAAAATAATCATCCTAAAGCAGGAGTCAATACTAACCTGATGGCTGTTGCTGTGGTATCTGAATCTGGTTCTGCAGGTTTCTGAAATTAGAGAACATCTGATTATTAGAGCACTAAACGTTGTATAGAATTGTCTAGAGTCTAAGCCAATTTGACAAAACTCTCACTCATGTTTTTGCTTAGTACAAACTGTATTAGGACAGCATTGTGTGAGTGTCTGTGTGTGAGAGAGAGAGAGAGAGAGAGAGAGAGAGAGAGAGAGAGAGAGAGAGAGAGAGAGAGAGAGAGAGAGAGAGAGAGAGAGAGAGAGAGAGAGAGAGGGAAAGCAAGAGAGAGATAGTGAGAGAGAGCAAGAAGGAGAAAGGGAAAGGGAGAGCAAGAGAGAGAGAGTGAGAGAGAGAGAAAGGGAGCACAAGAAAGAGAGAGTGAGAGAGAGCAAGAGAGAGAGAGAAAGGGAGAGCAAGAAAGAGAAAGTGAGAGAGAGCAAGAAAGAGAGAGTGAGAGAGAGCAAGAGAGAGAGGGAGAAAGGGAGAGCAAGAAAGAGAGTGAGAGAGAGCAAGAGAAAGGGAGAGCAAGAAAGAGAGAGTGAGAGAGAGCAAGAAAGAGAGAGTGAGAGAGAGCAAGAAAGAGAGAGTGAGAGAGAGCAAGAAAGAGAGAGTGAGAGAGAGCAAGAGAGAGAGAGAGAAAGGGAGAGCAAGAAAGAGAGAGTGAGAGAGAGAGAGCAAGAGAGAAAGAGAAAGGGAGTGCAAGAAAGTGAGAGTGAGAGAGAGCAAGAGAGAGAGAAAGGGAGAGCAAGAAAGAGAGATCCAGATCTCAGAGAATTAGACCACATTTTTCAATTGGTACAAAATATATAGAGTACTGCAGACACTACAATTACTTAGGTTTTAAAATAAGCTCAACTGGACACCTTAATGATGCACTGAATTAACTGAGAGAGAAAACACACAGGGCATTCTACGCCATTAAAAAAACTATTCCTATTGAAATACCTATTCAAATTTGGCTAAAACTAATTGAATGTGTCATTGAACCAATTGCACTGTATGGCAGTGAGGTGTGGGGTCCACTTGTAAAACAAGATTTCCCCCAATGGGACAAACACCCCATTGAAATCCTGCATGCAGAGTTCTGTAAGATTCTCCTACATGTCCTGAGGAAAACTACAATCCACTAATAATGAAAACTCAAAAAAGAGCAGTTAAGTTTTGGAAACATCTAAAATACAGTGACCCCTTCTCATATCATTACCAAGCCCTGCAATACCAAGAGCTGAGTAAAGAAAAGAGTCCCCTCATCAGCTGGTCCTGGGGCTGAGTTCACAAACCTGTTCTACTAACAAACTGAAGCCTCAGGACCAGAACATCCAATCAATCAGATCAAAACAAATTACAACACAGTCAAAACAAAAATACAATACTTACATTACTTACTGGGAAACACAAGCACAAAGCAAAATGCAGTGCTATCTGGCCCTAAATCGACACCGTGGCAAACTATTTTACCATGGTTACTGATCAAAACCTTGACAAAGTACAGGCTCAGTGAGCACAGCCTTGCCATTGAGAAGGGTAGACAGGAAAACCTGGCTCCCTGTAGAGGAAAGGCTGTACAACCACTGCACCACAGCAGAACCTGAGACGGAGCTGCATTTCCTGACAAAATGTCAAAAATATAAAACAATTAGAGAGTGTCGCTTCCCCAAATTTGAAACCCTTATTCAAAGACCTCTCTTATGATAATAGGCTGCCTGTCCTGTTGGGGGAGGACGCAGAGCGCTGTGGGTTGGCAGCGCACTACATTGCTGCCTGCCATAAGAGAGAGAAAGAGAGATAGATAATGAGAGAAAGAGAGAGACATTGTGCCAGAAGGAAAGAGATTGTGTGCATCTGTTCTTCTATGTGTTTATGTCCCTGCATGTGTGTCTGTAAACTCTAGCCAGGACTCACGTCTGTGTCTGCATCAGCGGCATGCTGGTGGTCTCGTAGTTGTCTGGGTGTATGGGGGGCACCACCTCCCCACTTTGGCTGAAGACAGGCAGGGTGGAGAGGGGCCAGGAGATCTCCCTGTTCTTAGACATGCTCCGCAGCTCCTTGGTCGACTTCTGGATGGAGCTGTGATGTACTAACTGGATACTGAGGAGAGAAGAGACGGACAGACAAATACACCATAAATGGACCATCTGAGCTCTTATCATCTCAGTCAACAGGCACACTGTTGTGTACTGTATATACCTGCATTAAGGAATACATAAGAACATAGGAAATATTTTGACAGCATTTGGTGTGTTTCTTCTTGGTAGGAGGAAACTGTGTTGTGTCGTTACTATTGGTCATTTGCCATCTGCTGAGTCTAGAGGAGGTTGTTTGAGAGTATTTCTCCTCTCCCTTTCATACTCTCTTCCCCCCTCCATCTCTCTGTCTCCCCCCCCCTCCCTCTCTCTCTAAACAAACCTGGTCTGAGATTTCCCTGCTTCAGTTACAGAACTATAGACGTTCCCCTTCTATACTCAACCATTAGAGGTGGTGAACCAATATCTGACCCTGGATCTGTGGTTAAGATCAACTTCCTTTCTTAACATGCCCCTTGCAGCTTTGAGCAGCTAATTGGATGATGGTATGTAAACACACAGATGACAGTATGGATGGACATGAGTATGTCACCATGGCGATTTGAAAGCAAAAGGTGAAAGGGGAAACCAACTGAAAGATCGGGGGTTCAAAGAAGAACCAAAACAGATCAAACTCAAAAGAAAAGAGAAACACAGGAGAGGATAAACACTTACTCTGGTGTTTGCATGTTTCTTTTATCCCTAGAAACAAAACAAAATGAATGAATTAAATACTAATATTAATAGTTAAAAGACATTCACACTGAAGTGAATGGAGAGCACGTGGCATTGGATGGATGGATGAATGGTAGAAGCGAACAGTACTGCATGGACACACTGAGTGGCGGGGGGTTTGGAGGGGACAGTCTCCCAGCCTGTAAATGAGGGTGGGGGGTTGGAGGAGCAATATAATGGTTGATTGACCATCTATGTCATGATGATTGTCCTAATAACCATCCAAATGAGGATGAGAAATGGATCTGAAACAGAACAGTGTAACGTATGGAGAACATGCATGGACCATAAAACTGGATGGTTATTGACAAGCTGCGCTTCCAGAATATTTCACCTCTTGACGTCCATCTATAGTGGCTCAGTAGCATAACTAAACATCCCTTAACTCCCACTGAGGGTCACTGACACTGCACTCAGACGAATCAATCTATCCCTCAGGATCTGAGAACCCTCACATGACAATTCAAAAGAAAAGTCCAACTGTAAACGTGTATCTCCTCAACTCACATCAAAACAACACTATATTTTTGGTTCCATCTCCTCTTTAAAATTGTAGACCTAAATGTGTGTTTAGTGTGTGTGTGTGTGTTGTGTCTGCGTGTGTTTTAGTCTGTGTGTGTCTCTTTCTGTCAGAAGTGAAAGCTGCACACTTACACCCCTTCTCGCCGGCAGCACATGGAGTAACCCAGGATGGTGAAGAGGACCATGGCCACGGCCGAGGGCACTGCCAACGTGATGAGGAAGTCGGCAAAGAAGTCCCTGCTCTTCAGAGACTCTGATGGGGGGTTGTACTCCCCGATGTCAGGCAGAACCCCTGTACCTGGGTCCGGACGGTTACTGTGGATCGTGACCACCTTGGTGATGTCCACCTGGAGAAGAGAGAGGTTCAATCAGTACTTAATTTACTATAGATATTAGGGTGGCAAAATTCCATTCATTTCCCCAAAATACTGAATTTTTCCAGAAATCCCGGTTGGAGCGTTCCCAGGTTTCCTGCTTATTCCCTCCTGATTCCAGTAATGTTCCAACATGATTTCTGGACAACCTGGACATTTTGAGAAAGTTACCAGAATTTGGAACCCCAAAAGATATATAGTATTAGCAGGGTGGCTGGGAAAATACATTGAACAAAAATATAAACGCAACATGTAAAGTGAGGGTCACCAGGTTTCATCAGTTAAATAAAGATCCCAAAAATTTTCCATATGCATGAAAAGCTTATTTCTCTCAAATTTTGCACACAAATTTGTTTACATCCCTGCTAGTGAGCATTTCTCCTTTGCCAAGATAATCCATCCACCTGACAGATGTGGCATATCAAGAAGCGGAGTAAACAGCATGATCATTATACAGGTACACATCGTGCTGGGGACAATAAAAGGCCACACTAAAATATGCAATTTTGTCACACAACACAATGCCACAGATATCTCAAGTTTTGAGGGAGTGCGCAATTGGTATGCTGACTGCAGGAATGTCCACCAGAGCTTTTGCCAGAGAATTTAATGTTTATTTCTCTACCATAAGCCACCTCCAACGTCATTTTAGAGAATTTGGCAGTACACCCAACCGGCCTCACAACCGCAGACCACGTGTATGGCGTTGTGTGGGCGAGCGGTTTGCTGATGTCAACGTTGTGAACAAAGTGCCCCATTGGGGTGGTGTGGTTATAGTATGGGCAGGCATAAGCTTCAGACAATGAACACAATTGCATTTTATCAATGGCAATTTGAATGCACAGAGATACAGTGACGAGATCCTGAGGCGCATTGTCGTGCCATTTATCTGCTGCCATCACCTCATGTTTCAGCATGATAATGCACAGCCCCATGTCACAAGGATCTGTACACAATTCCTGGATGCTGAAAATGTCCCAGTTCTTCCATGGCCTGCATACTCACCAGGCATGTCACCCATTGAGCATGTTTGGAATGCTCTGTATCGACGTGTACGACAGCGTGTTCCAGTTCCTGCCAATATCCAGCAACTTCGCACAGCCATTGAAGAGGAGCGGAACAACATTCCACAGGCCACAATCAACAGCCTGATCAACTCTATGTGAAGGAGATGTGTCGTGCTGCATGAGGCAAATGGTGATCACACCAGATACTGACTGGTTTTCTGATCCATGCCTACTTTTTTTTTAAAGGTATCTGTGAACAAGTGAACAACAGATGCATATTATATAGATTTATTTATTTTTGTACCTTTATTTAACTCGGAAAGTCAGTTAAGAAAAATTATTATTTACAATGATGGCCTACACCGGCCAAACCCGGACGACACTGGGCCAATTGTGCGCCGTCCTATGGGACTCCCAATCACGGCTGGTTGTGATACAGCCTGGACATCTGTATTCCCAGTCATAGATTTGGGCTTAATGAATTTATTTCAATTGACTTTCCTTATATGAACTGTATCTCAGTAAAATCTTTTAAATTGTTGCGTTCAAATCTTTGTTCAGTTTACATGCCTAAATATCACTAAATATAAATTTTCTTCTGAAGATTGTGGATTGGCTGTGTTCGTGTATGCGTGTATATGACATAACACACACGCAAACACATACACACTATAATTTTTGTTTGATATGGTCAGAGAACAGGTCAAGAGGTCACACCATGGTTCCAGGGTTCTGTCCAGTCCTCACCAGGTTGATCTTGCACCAGTCAATGTCGAACTGGGCCCTGAACTTCTTGTCACAGCTGATGACAGGCTCCATCTCCTGGCTGCAGCGCAGCTGGTTGTGGGGGTTCTCCACCTCCCTCAGGCAGGAAGAGAACTGCACGTCTGCCCCCACCATCACATACACACTGGAGAACGAGGCAGGGAGTTAGACACTGGCTTAAAATACAGGTGGCTGGTGGCCCCTTAATTGGGGAGGCTTATTGAAATGGCAGGGACGTAATAAATGGAATGGGATCAAATACATCAACAACGTGGTTTTCATGTGGTCCATTCCATTCACTCCATTCCAGCCATTATTATGAGCCATCCTCCCCTCAGCAGCCTCCTGTGGTATACAGGTAAGGTATAATGACAGAGAGACAGTTAGTGGTATATCTGATAATACAAGTATAATGTATTTCTCCTGTATTATCTGGTGTCCTGTGTGAATTTAAGTATGCTCTCTCTAATTTTCTCTTTCTTTCTCTCTCTCGGAGGACCTGAGCCCTAGGACCATGCTTCAGGACTACCTGGCATGATGACTCCTTGCTGTCCCCAGTCCACCTGGCCGTGCTGCTGCTCCAGTTTCAACTGTTCTGCCTGCGGCTATGGAACCCTGACCTGTTCACCGGACGTGCTACCTGTCCCAGACCTGCTGTTTTCAACTCTCTAGAGACAGCAGGAGCGGTAGAGATACTCTCAATGATCGGCTATGAAAAGCCAACTGACATTTACTCCTGAGGTGCTGACTTGTTGCACCCTCGACAACTACTGTGATTATTATTATTTGACCATGCTGGTCATTTATGAACATTTGAACATCATGGCCATGTTCTGTTATAATCTCCACCCGGCACAGCCAGAAGAGGACTGGCCGCCCTACATAGCCTGGTTCCTCCCTAGGTTTCTTCCTAGGTTTTGGCCTTTCTAGGGAGTTTTTCCTAGCCACCGTGCTGCTACACCTGCATTGCTTGCTGTTTGGGGTTTTAGGCTGGGTTTCTGTACAGCACTTTGATATATCAGCTGATGTAAGAAGGGCTACATTTGTTTTAATGATAGAGAGACAGTTAGTGGTATATAACATGACTAATCTACACACAAACACGCAATCACGTTTAAGGTCAAGGAGAGGAGAGGAAGATTTAACAGCTAGGTTACACAGTAATATCACTAACAGTAATATCTTAGCCCTGCTGGCCCAGTCTTTCTATGGGGCTCTCCTCTACAACCTTGTATCTTCCCAAATGGGGCCATGCATGTTTTTAGAACAACTTATGGCAATTCATATGGGGATTCATTCTTCCTGACTACTAAAAACTGCCTGCCAGTGTTTGTCTGAGGCTGTAATGTCTAATACAGTGTGTTGATCTCTCTCTGTCTCTCTCTGTCTCTCTCTCTCGGTCTCTCTCTCTCTTTCACTTTCTCACAGTGGTAAGGCTACTACGGTCCCTCCTGCATTGCATAAGCATCTGTAAGTGCATGTTTGTGTTGCAACAGATGCGATACAATTTTCTGAACATGCTTATTTAAGAATACAATACTTTGATGATGACAGTAGACAAGGCATTATAAAGCTGAAATAGTATGTTCTGAGGATGCATATTTAGGTAACAAACCATGCTTTTATGTCTGTATCTATCTTTTATGTCTGCGTCTATCAACTGAAGATTCTTGAATTCATCATCCTCTATCAACTGAATATTCTTGAATTCATCATCCTCTATCAACTGAAGATTCTTGAATTCATCATCCTCTATCAACTGAAGATACTTGAAATCATCATCCTTTATCAACTGAAGATACTTGAATTCATCATCCTCTATCAACTGAAGATACTTGAATTCATCATCCTCTATCAACTGAAGATTCTTGAATTCATCATCCTCTATCAACTGAAGATACTTGAATTCATCATCCTCTATCAACTGAAGATACTTGAACTCATCATCCTCTATCAACTGAAGATACTTGAATTCACCATCCTCTATCAATTGATGATACTTGAATTCATCATCCTCTATCAACTGAAGATACTTGAACTCATCATCCTCTATCAACTGACGATACTTGAATTCATCCTCCTCTATTAACTGAAGATACTTGAATTATGTATCAAATTCTCTTTTTAATACCTTTAAGGGCTGCTGAGGGTGACCCTTTTCCTCACCCCAATGAGGTTGTTGATGGGCAGGGGAACGCGTCTGCCCCTGTCCAGCGCCAAGGTGATGTTGATATGTAAATTCATCCTTCTACTCTATTAAACCATGTATTGAACTGCTCTAAAGAGTGTTTCTGTTTCTATTTCTATGCCCTCACCCCTCTTTGAGGTTGTTTATGGGCAGGGGAACACGTCCGCCCCTGTCCAGCGCTGAGGTGATGTTGATGGCGTTGAGGCGTTCGGGCTGCCACACGTTCTTCACTGCGCCAAGGAAGTCTCCCAGAACCTCGCTGGCCAACATCTCCTCCACATTCATGTTCTTTATGAAGAACTCTGCCTGGTATGGCAGTGGGTAGTCTGAGAGCGGGAGGGAGGGAGACAGAGAGAGATTACAGATATAATCTGTTCATTTTAATAGGCCCAATATCATTCTGTGAACAAAGTGTACATGTTCAGTACATCCCTAACTGACAACCATATGTAATAATATTTAACGGCCGTAATATCAGACAAACTGTTCGACAAAGGCCAATGTTTGTCTGCTCAGTTACGTGTCTGTTATGACAGCGGCTCGGCTCTGGGCAGATGGCTAGTGACGTCACTGCTCAGTGTGAGTGAGGTCACACAGTATGCGTGGGCCAGAAACAGCTGGGCAGCTTTTCACCAGGCACTGTGGTGCTATTGTATCACATGTAGAGTGAGACTCTGTACAGACGTACAGCATAATGAGATGTATACAGGACATTTTAGAACTTGTAATGTATTTGAGGTTTAAAAAGGCTTCTGAAGTTAGAAATTTCCACTTTGAAATGTCTAACTTGATTTTCCCTGTATCAACCCCTACCAAAATGCCTATTAATTACAATCTACATAATAATTCAAATTTCTTGTTGCTGCGGGAATATTTTCCTGCTGTGGCAAACTGGCTCAAATTAAGATCCTACACCTGTACTGTAGCTGTAGATCTCAACATGAAGAGCATTCATAATACTGTTTTAATCTGCCCTATACACAATCATTTGTTCCCTATAGGAACACAGAGTGAGGCATTGGTTACTGTGGTACTGGGTATGACTTTATTGCAAGTCACAGAATAAATGTACTGTTACAATCTAACTACTTCAAATCAAATCAAATTTTATTTGTCACATACACATGGTTAGCAGATGTTAATGCGAGTGTAGCGAAATGCTTGTGCTTCTAGTTCCGACAATGCAGTAATAACCAACAAGTAATCTAACTAACAATTCCAAAACTACTGTCTTATAGACACAAGTGTAAGGGGATAAAGAATATGTACATAAGGATATATGAATGAGTGATGGTACAGAGCAGCAAAGGCAAGATACAGTAGATGGTATCGAGTACAGTATATACATATGAGATGAGTATGTAAACAAAGTGGCATAGTTAAAGTGGCTAGTGATACATGTATTACATAAGGATGCAGTCGATGATATAGAGTACAGTATATACGTATGCATATGAGATGAATAATGTAGAATATGTAACATTATATAAGGTAGCATTGTTTAAAGTGGCTAGTGATATATTTACATCATTTCCCATCAATTCCCATTATTAAAGTGGCTGGAGTTGAGTCAGTGTCAGTGTCAGTGTGTTGGCAGCAGCCACTCAATGTTAGTGGTGGCTGTTTAACAGTCTGATGGCCTTGAGATAGAAGCTGTTTTTCAGTCTCTCGGTCCCAGCTTTGATGCACCTGTACTGACCTCTCCTTCTGGATGATAGCGGGGTGAACAGGCAGTGGCTTGGGTGGTTGATGTCCTTGATGATCTTTATGGCCTTCCTGTAACATCGGGTGGTGTAGGTGTCCTGGAGGGCAGGTAGTTTGCCCCCGGTGATGCGTTGTGCAGACCTCACTACCCTCTGGAGAGCTTTACGGTTGAGGGCGGAGCAGTTGCCGTACCAGGCGGTGATACAGCCCGCCAGGAAGTTTGTGAGTGCTTTTGGTGACAAGCCGAATTTCTTCAGCCTGCTGAGGTTGAAGAGGCGCTGCTGCGCCTTCTTCACGATGCTGTCTGTGTGAGTGGACCAATTCAGTTTGTCTGTGATGTGTATGCCGAGGAACTTAAAACTTGCTACCCTCTCCACTACTGTTCCATCGATGTGGATAGGGGGGTGTTCCCTCTGCTGTTTCCTGAAGTCCACAATCATCTCCTTAGTTTTGTTGACGTTGAGTGTGAGGTTATTTTCCTGACACCACACTCCGAGGGCCCTCACCTCCTCCCTGTAGGCCGTCTCATCGTTGTTGGTAATCAAGCCTAACACTGTTGTGTCGTCCGCAAACTTGATGATTGAGTTGGAGGCGTGCGTGGCCACGCAGTCGTGGGTGAACAGGGAGTACAGGAGAGGGCTCAGAACGCACCCTTGTGGGGCCCCAGTGTTGAGGATCAGCGGGAGGAGATGTTGTTGCCTACCCTCACCACCTGGGGGCAGCCCATCAGGAAGTCCAGTACCCAGTTGCACAGGGCGGGGTCGAGACCCAGGGTCTCGAGCTTGATGACGAGCTTGGAGGGTACTATGGTGTTGAATGCCGAGCTGTAGTCGATGAACAGCATTCTCACATAGGTATTCCTCTTGTCCAGATGGGTTAGGGCAGTGTGCAGTGTGGTTGAGATTGCATCGTCTGTGGACCTATTTGGGCGGTAAGCAAATTGGAGTGGGTCTAGGGTGTCAGGTAGGGTGGAGGTGATATGGTCCTTGACTAGTCTCTCAAAGCACTTCATGATGACGGAAGTGAGTGCTACGGGCGGTAGTCGTTTAGCTCAGTTACCTTAGCTTTCTTGGGAACAGGAACAATGGTGGCCCTCTTGAAGCATGTGGGAACAGCAGACTGGTATAGGGATTGATTGAATATGTCCGTAAACACACCGGCCAGCTGGTCTGCGCATGCTCTGAGGGCGCGGCTGGGGATGCCGTCTGGGCCTGCAGCATTGCGAGGGTTAACACGTTTAAATGTCTTACTCACCTCGGCTGCAGTGAAGGAGAGACCGCATGTTTTCGTTGCAGGCCGTGTCAGTGGCACTGTATTGTCCTCAAAGCGGGCAAAAAAGTTATTTAGTCTGCCTGGGAGCAAGACATCCTGGTCCGTTACTGGGCTGGATTTCTTCTTGTCGTCCGTGATTGACTGTAGACCCTGCCACATGCCTCTTGTGTCTGAGCCGTTGAATTGAGATTCTACTTTGTCTCTGTACTGACGCTTAGCTTGTTTGATAGCCTTGCGGAGGGAATAGCTGTACTGTTTGTATTCGGTCATGTTACCAGTCACCTTGCCCTGATTAAAAGCAGTGGTTCGCGCTTTCAGTTTCACACGAATGCTGCCATCAATCCACGGTTTCTGGTTAGGGAATGTTTTAATCGTTGCTATGGGAACGACATCTTCAACGTACGTTCTAATGAACTCGCACACCAAATCAGCATATTCGTCAATATTGTTATCTGACGCAATAGGAAACATATCCCAGTCCACGTGATGGAAGCAGTCTTGGAGTGTGGAGTCAGCTTGGTCGGACCAGCGTTGGACAGACCTCAGCGTGGGAGCCTCTTGTTTTAGTTTCTGTCTGTAGGCAGGGATCAACAAAATGGAGTCGTGGTCAGCTTTTCCGAAAGGAGGGCGGGGCAGGGCCTTATATGCATCGCGGAAGTTAGAGTAACAATGATCCAAGGTTTTTCCACCCCTGGTTGCCCAATCGATATGCTGATAAAATTTAGGGAGTCTTGTTTTCAGATTAGCCTTGTTAAAATCCCCAGCTACAATGAATGCAGCCTCCGGATAAATGGTTTCCAGTTTGCAAAGAGATAAATAAAGTTCGTTCAGAGCCATCGATGTGTCTGCTTGGGGGGGGGATATATACGGCTGTGATTATAATCGAAGAGAATTCTCTTGGTAGATAATGCGGTCTACATTTGATTGTGAGGAATTCTAAATCAGGTGAACAGAAGGATTTGAGTTCCTGTATGTTTCTTTCATCACACCATGTCTCGTTTGCCATAAGGCATACGCCCCCACCCCTCTTCTTACCAGAAAGATGTTTGTTTCTGTCGGCGCGATGCATGGAGAAACCCGTTGGCTGCACCGCCTCGGATAGCGTCTCTCCAGTGAGCCATGTTTCCGTGAAGCAAAGAACGTTACAGTCTCTGATGTCCCTCTGGAATGCTACCCTTGCTCGGATTTCATCAACCTTGTTGTCAAGAGACTGGACATTGGCAAGAAGAATGCTAGGGAGTGGTGCATGGTGTGCCCGTCTCCGGAGTCTGACCAGAAGACCGCCTCGTTTCCCTCTTTTTCGGAGTTGTTTTTTTGGGTCGCTGCATGGGATCCATTCCGTTGTCCTGTTTGAAAGGCAGAACACAGGATCCGCGTCGCGGAAAACATATTCTTGGTCGTACTGATGGTGAGTTGACGCTGATCTTATATTCAGTAGTTTTTCTCGACTGTATGTAATGAAACCTAAGATGACCTGGGGTACTAATGTAAGAAATAACACGGGGGGAAAAAAAACTGCATAGTTTCCTCGGAACGCGAAGCGAGGCGGCCATCTCTGTCGGCGCCGGAAGTTACTTGTTTAGAGTACTAGGCCAGTTTTCAGTCAATTGCAGACAGTGGATTTTCAGATAGCGCTTTCAGAAGTGTGCATGTTGATTTGCACAGCTGTGAGTCCCGTGTTGGGACTGTGTTGACCCTTAATTAAAAAATTGTCGGTATGGTTGAGTGTATGGTGTTAGCCTCTTAGGTTGATGTATTCTGGATAATATATTGATATATATTATGTGAATGTTATTCAGCCATTTTTCAAGGAAATATAACAATTAGCTTTAGGGTATTTTAGTCAACATCAGAAGCAACCCTCTTGATTTAAATTAAAAACATCTTGCTTCATCATGTCCTCACTAAACGTTTGTCTCTCTCTCTTTTTCTTACCTTCCGTGGACATTATGTTTATGACCAAGTTGTGCCGGGCCGTTTCGAAAGTGCGTCTGTTATAGGCAGTAATCTGGAACAAATAAGGGTAAAAGTTTAAGCCCAAATCACTACAGCTTTATGTCCTAGGCTGAGGCTCGCCGGCGAGGTCCGAGCCAGATGCAAACATATTCCATAGTAGAAGGCTCAGAGAGAAGAAGGAATTGGGGCACTGCATCCTACAGGAACATTCCTACAGGGAACCTGGATTTGAGAACATGCTACAGTAGTTTAGACACATCTAAAACCCTAGAAAAAAGCTATATCACAATGCACCATGTGACAACATTTGCATATGTGCAAAAAACCTATTAATCTACCTGTGAACATAGAGTATCACAGTATGCGTCATAATACCCAGAAACAGTTCAAATAAGGGCTGTGTTTCATGTAGGCTTACCATGGAGTGTTTCTAAAATCCCTTATGGGAAAAATGAATGGTGGAAAAACGATTGGAACCATTTTCCTGCTTTTTTTTTTTTACCCATTTTATGGGTATTATGACACCTCCACTGTGGGGCTCTATTGCTGGACTACATCATGTAAATTATACCCCTAACCACTACTATGATTGTTACAGGTTGGGCCCACATATCTGACTGATAGGAAGGACCCTGGCTGGCAAACTTAACTGCGGACAAGACCGTGTGATTGTTCAAAACATTCATTGTTATAATGTATTCATTGACTGATTGATTGAATCTACAACTTCTAATGTACTGTAGTTTAGTGTGTGTGTGTGTGTGTGTGTGTGTGTGTGTGTGTGTGTGTGTGTGTGTGTGTGTGTGTGTGTGTGTGTGTGTGTGTGTGTGTGTGTGTGTGTGTGTGTGTGTGTGTGTGTGTGTGTGTGTGTGTCAGAGAAAGCTCCACTGTTCATAACTGCAGACAAACAACTCTAACTCCTTTAGCATCACACGGAGCCAACACCTCTATGATGGTGGCCTTGCCCACGTGTTCGGCAGTGGGGGATCCGTAGAGCACCCCATCGCTGTGGGAGGTTCTCTGGATGTACCGCAGCCAGCCTGGCCGGTCTGGGTAGCCCATCAGGTTGGTGTTGAAGGTGATGGGGTCGTTGCTGGAATCCCCTGTACGGACAGACGTTGGTACATGTACAATAAACGCTTAGCCTAGTAGTTAGTCAACGAGGCCCTGAGAGTGTGATTTGAGACTGAGAGATGTAAATTCTACTCTGACACTGACATTTATGGTGATATTGATACGGTGTCTGTATTTGCTGTACTGTAGCTTAGCGAAATATATTTTATATATTATATTAGTATTTATCATAAATAGGTAGTCTACTAGTAGTAATAGTACAATTAGTCATCTGGTTATTATTGAATTGACAGATCCAATGAGGAACACAGACACAGACCAGGTTTGGGATAGGGGGGAAACTCTCCTTTGAAGTGTTCTCTCTCCAGGACATGGACAAACAGCACGCCTGCAGACGGGTAGACGTTCCGGTCGGCGTGCGACCTCGACAGGATGGTAACCACTGGAGCACAGAGAAAGAGGACACAGAGGTTATTAGCCGGGACTCCTGTGTGTGTGTGTGTGTGTGTGTGTAAGTGTGAGAGAACGTCACAGTGTGTGTGTGTGTGTGTGTGTGTGTGTGTGTGTGTGTGTGTGTGTGTGTGTGTGTGTAAGTGTGAGAGAGAGCGTCACAGTGTGTGTTTGTGTGTGTGTGTGAGAGAACGTGTGTGTGTGTGTGTGTGTGTGTGTGTGTGTGTGTGTGTTTGTGTGTGTGTGTGAGAGAACGTCACAGTGTGTGTGTGTGTGTGTGTGAGAGAGCGTCACAGTGTGTGTTTGTGTGTGTGTGTGAGAGAACGTCACAGTGTGTGTGTGTGTGTGTGTGTGTGTGTGTGTGTGTGTGTGTGTGTGTGTGTGAGAGAGCGTCAGAGTGTGTGTTTGTGTGCGTCCGTTTGTGTCTTCATCATTACAGCCCCTGCCAAATGCATTCAGAAGGGAAAAATGACTCTTTACAAGGTGAAAATCCCCATTAAAACATGTGAGGGGGACGTGCTGTTGTCTCTTATGGTTTTCAAATCATTTGGGCTCATGACTGATAAATCGGCGTAATCTGGGTGCCAGTCTATTTCTGCTTCAAAGGAGCAATCTGCAGTTGCTACATCCATTTTTTTAAAACTTTTAAACTAACCAGGTCCATAATTATTGGCACCCTTGATAAAGATGAGCAAAAAAGACTGAAAGCTTTTTGAAAAAGGCTGTGTCATTATCCTCACAAGGGGAGGGTGCTGGAGTACTGAAAACGGGATCCAATCATTTTTAACCCCAATTTTCTAAAGATTTATTTTATTACTTACTAAAAAAAGTATCTTTCTCTTAGTAATTGTATTCGTATAATATAATAGAATTTGAAATGTTTTGAGCATGCAGTATTGCTCATTATTTGTAGAATTTATTTTATACAGTCATTTTTTCCTCATCTTTATCAAGGGTGCCAATAATTATGGACCTGACTATACATTTTAGTCTTACCCAGAGTGACTTACAGTAGTGAGTTTATACATTTTCATACTGGTCCCCAGTGGTACTCAAACCCACAACGCCGACGTTGCAAGCGCCATGCTCTACCAACTGAGCCATACGGGACCATATACCTATTGATTATTGAAGAATATAAACTGGATGGTTCAAGCCCTGAATGCTGATTGGCTGACAGCCGTGGTATATCAGACCGTATACCACGGGTATGACAAAAACATTTTTTTTACTGCTCTAATTATGTTGGTAACCAGTTTATAATAGCAATAAGGCACCTCAGGGGTTTGTGGTATATTGCCAATATACCATGGCTAAGGGCTGTATCCGGGCACTCCGTGCTGCGTCGTGCTTAAGAACAACCCTTAGCCGTAGTATATTGGCCATATACCACACCCCTCGGACCTTATTGCTTAAATATAACTTAATCTGCCTCTTGTGCTTAATTCAACTGTCGTACCCCAACAGAACCTAAAAATAAGCTTGTTTTAGTCATTTGTTTGTAAACAATGTAAATGTAAACAAATACTGTATAGCCTCAAAACATGGTTAGTCAGTCCCTGTATTCATAGTTCATAAGTTTGAGAGTGGTTACATTTCTCCAACGGCAGGGGTAACTGTTTTGTTATTGTTCGAACTGCAGATTTCCCATTAACCAAATTGTTTTCTTGCCAAACAAGGCCAGTACTATATAGCCAGAGAGGTTTGAATTATTCAGTCTCTTTGATATAAGCCTAACACTGATGAGTCCAAGAACAGTCAGCCAGGCACCAAGGCTACAGGCGACTTGTCAGTAGTTGTTAAGGGCTAAAGGCCTATGATATCAGCAACCAGAGAGTCAGAGGGTCAGCGCAGTGAATGGTTGTCAACAGCAGTAAGTAGCACCAGCACTGGGACTGAGTCAGCCTCTTAAAGCTACAGTCTGGGATTCAAGCAAACAAATGGCTGCCCCGCCACCTGTTTATGTAAACAGCTGTCGAATGGGGGGTACTGAAAGGGTAAGACAGTTTTGAAAATGTCATGAGGCATTTATATGTTATATTCCCCAATAATCAATGGCTCTATATCATTCATGTTAAAGTACAAAAATGGTTGTCCCAATCCCAGACTGTAGCTTTATGAAGCACAATAGCGCTGCTTTTCTTCTCTGTCTCATACTCACTGACTCCCATTATACCAGAGTCTATCCATTTACAACACAAACACACACTTATTCTTTATTCAGGAAGTGTTGCAGAGGCAAATGGCAGCTCCTCCTCCCCCTCCTCCTCATCCCCCCTCATCCCCCTCTCTCCCTCCTGCTCCTCTACTCTGGTTTGACAGAGCTCTTCTTCTTCTTTCTTTTTCTCCATCCTCCTCCTCCAGTGGGTAGGAGCTACGCTTTTAATCACCATGGGAGATTGAGTGTGCTGGGATGGGAGGGGGAGGGAGAACTGCAGTACATTGTGTGTGTGTGCGTGTGTGTGTGTGTGTGTGTGTGTGTGTGTGTGTGTGTGTGTGTGTGTGTGTGTGTGTGTGTGTGTGTGTGTGTGTGTGTGTGTGTGGGTGTGTGTGTGTGTGTGTGTGTGTGTGTGTGTGTGTGTGTGTGTGTGTGTGTGTGTGTGTGTGTGTGTGTGTGTGTGTGTGTGTGTGTGTGTGTGTGTGTGTGTGTGTGTGTGTGTGTGTGTGTGTCAAAGAGAGAGACAGCTCCACTGTTCATGACTGCAGACAAATAAATCCAACTCCATTTGCAGCAAATGGAGCCTGGAAGAGCTGAAAAAAAGTCCCTACTCCCTACTGGAAAACATGTTACCATAATCTTCATTCTTCATCATTATTAAGACATATTGGGAGATTTAGGCCACTTTCCCGGACACAGATTAGGCCTAGTCCTACCTGGACTAAAAAAATCACTTTCAACGGAGATGAACATGATTTTTAGTCCAGGATTCTGTTTCCCAGAAACCGGCCCATAATCTGTAGTTAATTGGAGTTACGTTAAACACTGCAAGAGTCCATATAATGGGTTAAACCACTCTGGAACAGAAGAGATTACAGGCAACACAGTCAGATTAAGGTAACACAACACACACAGACACTAGCCTATGTCCTATCCAGTACACACAGACACTAGCCTATGTCCTATCCAGTACACACAGACACTAGCCTATGTCCTATCCAGTACACACAGACACTAGCCTATGTCCTATCCAGTACACACAGACACTAGCCTATGTCCTATCCAGTACACACAGACACTAGCCTATGTCCTATCCAATACACACAGACACTAGCCTATGTCCTATCCAGTACACACAGACACTAGCCTATGTCCTATCCAGTACACACAGACACTAGCCTATGTCCTATCCAGTACACACAGACACTAGCCTATGTCCTATCCAGTACACAAAATTGTTTGAAGTCCAATCAAAATCAGACTGTGAACAAATGTCTCGATAGACTATGTAAAATGCCCAAATAAATCTGTGAAACCCATCTGAAGCAAAACACTAAACCTTAAAGTGTCCCAGATGTCTTTTGTCCCCGGGGACCTGGTCACAGGAAAAGGTGGTCAATGATCTAAACGGTTCTATAGATATGAAATAAGCACAGGGTTGGGATCTGCCATAGAACCTGCCTGGCAACTGCTATGATCATTGAGCTCTGGTGTAGGGATATTACTAGCCTATAGCTGAATGTTGTTTCAACATCACCACACTGACAAAGCTATATGTGGGGCGGCAGGTAGACTAGTGGTTAGAGAGCGTTGGGCCAGTAACCAAAAAGTTGCTCGATCGAATCCCTGAACTGACGAGGTAAAAATCTGTCATTCTGCCCTTGAAGAAGGCAGTTAACCCATTGTTCCCCGGTAGGCCGTCTTTGTAAATAAGAATTTGTTCTTAACTGACTTGCCTAGTTAAATAAAGGTTAAAAAAAATGTTTTGCTGCATAGTGCACTACTTTGACCAGAGCACTAGGAGCCCTGGTCAAAAGTAGTGTACTAATGTACAGTTGAAGTCAGAAGTTTACATACACTTAGGTTGGAGTCATTAAAACTTGTTTTCAACCACTCCACAAATTTCTTGTTAACAACCTACAGTTTTGGCAAGTTGGTTAGGACATCTACTTTGTGCATGACACAAGTCATTTTTCCAACAATTGTTTACAGACAGATTATTTCACTTATAATTCACTGTATCACAATTCCAGTGGGTCAGAAGTGTACATACACTAAGTTAACTGTGCCTTTAAACAGCTTGGAAAATGACAGAAAATTATGTCATGGCTTTAGAAGCTTCTGATAGGCTAATTGACATAATTTGAGTCAATTGGAGGTGTACCTGTGGATGTATTTCAAGGCCTACCTTCAAACTCAGTGCCTCTTTGCTTGACATCATGGGAAAATCAAAAGAAAACAGCCAAGACCCCAGAAAAAAATTGTAGACCCCCACAAGTCTGGTTCATCATTGGGAGCAATTTCCAATCGCCTGAAGGTACCACGTTCATCTGTACAAACAATAGTACGCAAGTATAAACACCATGGGACCACGCAGCCATCATGCCGCTCAGGAAGGAGACGCCTAGAGATGAACGTACTTTGGTGCGAAAAGTGTGAATCAATCCCAGAACAACAGCAAAGGACCTTGTGAAGATGCTGGAGGAAACAGGTACAAAAGTATCTATATCCACAGTAATACGAGTCCTATATCGCCATAACCCGAAAGGCCGCTCAGCAAGGAAGAAGCCACTGCTCCAAAACCGTCATAAAAAAGCCAGACGACAGTTTGAAACTGCACATGGGGACAAAGATCGTACTTTTTGGAGAAATGTCCTCTGGTCTGATGAAACAAGAATAGAACTGTGCGGCCATAATGACCATCGTTATGGTTGGAGGAAAAAGGGGGAGGCTTGCAAGCCGAAGAACACCATCCCAACCGTGAAGCACGGGGGTGGCTGCATCATGTTGTGGGGGTGCTTTGCTGCAGGAGGGGCTGGTGCACTTCACAAAATAGATGGCATCGTGAGGAAGGAAAATTATGTGGATATATTGAAGCAACATCTTAAGACATCAGTCAGGACATTAAAGCTTGGTCGCAAATGTGTCTTCCAAATGGACAATGACCCCAAGCATACTTCCAAAGTTGTATCAAAATGGCTTAAGGACAACAAACTCAAGGTATTGGAGTGGCCATCACAAAGCCCTGACCTCACTCCTATAGAAAATTTGTGGGCAGAACTGAAAAAGCATGTGCGAGCAAGGAGGCCTACAAACCTGACTCAGTTACACAAGCTCTGTCAGGAGGAATGGGTCAAAATTAACCTAACTTATTGTGGGAAGCTTGTGGAAGGCTACCTGAAACGTTTGACTCAAGTTAAACAATTTAAAGGCAATGCTACCAAATATTAATTGAGTGTATGTAAACTTCTGACCCACTGGGAATGTGATGAAAGAAATAAAAGCTTAAATAAATCATTCTCTCTACTATTATTCTAACATTTCACATTCTTAAAATAAAGTGATCCTAACTGACCTAAAACAGGGAATTTTTACTATGATTAAATGTCAGGAATGATGAAAAACTGAGTTTAAATGTATTTGGTTAAGGTGTATGTAAACGTCCGACTTCAACTGTACATAGGGCAGTGGTTCCCTGGGGGTACTTGAGAAGACTCATGAGACCTACTGATCTACTGATAAAATGCACATGAGGGATACTTCAGTGGTACTCTGGGCAGAGCAAAGTTCAGTTGGTGTTAAAGTAACCGAAAAAGTTGGGAACCACTGGTTTAGGGAATAGGATGCCACATAAGGTGCAGCCCTCTCACAACACAGTCAAGCTTATTTTCTAAAACCACATGACAGTTACAACCACAGCCAAGGTCAAACATTGACCCTTCTTTTCAGAGACTCTTGATGTGGTTTAATTAACACATGTTGTCCACAGATGTGTCCGTTCATAGAGGGAGACTTACTAGAATGGATATCCACATTCAGGTCAACATTCCCAATTCTATTTCTATGTCTCAGCCCAGATGGCCTTCCCCAGGTCACTGCCAGATGAAACCTTAGAGACTCCAACAGGGCGGAATCCCAACTGGCACCCTATTCCCTACATAGTGCACTACTTTTGACCAGTGCCACATTGATCCTGGTCAAAAGTAGTGCACTAGCCTATATAGGGAATAGGGTGCCATTTGGAATGCAGTCCAGCGACTCCAAACAAAGAAAGCAGAGATCATTGGCTACGCTAGCGACAGGGTGTGCTAATAGCATCAGATCTGCTTACACCTGGTTCTCTGGGCACAGCAAGGCCTTCTGGAGACGATGAACCAACAGCCCCCTCTAATACATCAACCATTCATGGTTAATGCTCAACTCCCTAACCATGGCAGGACCCATCACACACACACACACACACACATGCATATTATCTATGGTACACACACAAAACACACACCTTGCCATGTTCCCTTGCTGCAGATCACTAACAGAATGGATAACCCGCTTTTATGCCTTTATGGACCAACCCGACCTTGGGCACACAGCAGCCTCAGCCCAGAAATAGTCTTTATTAATGTCCTTGGCCACACAGTAAAAAAGAGCTTGTCTGTTGAAAGGCTGGCTTAGGCAGCAAAAGGATGTCCTCTGTCCTGTTGTTCAGTTGAATGTACAGCGGTGGAGGTGGATCTATCTGTCCATTCCGGTCCGAGGGAATGCATGTGCTTTTAGTTTGCATTAAAACTACACAGACTTATGGGAGCACTATTAGACTTGATCTAGCCTGTGGTCTGTCTCTCTAGACTGGAGTGAAACTGTGCTCGGTTACTGGTTCTATAAGCAGCGGTTGCTAGCAGGGGAGGACCACAGCCAACTCAGACGTCCCTACTGTACCTAGACTGAACCTGATGCACAACCATTCTGGACTGAGGTAACTAACAAGGAATATATTTTCTCGCTCCAGGTCATGCGGTATTTTGGAGAGGGCTGTAAACAAGTAGTAGGCTATTGTCTAGGATAGGCAGGCATCAACATTTTTACTATCCACTGGAAAGTCTCTTAAAATGGAAAGTCTCTTAAAAAAAGTTACAGTAACCAAGGAAACTCTCACTTACAGCATCTCAAAATAATACAATTAGGGCTAGTCAGAATTAGACTGTGACTCAAACAAACTGAAGAGCAAAGATTACAAACAAAGCAGAAGAGGTTGCACCACAGTCTGTTACAATCAACACCAATGTGTCCATTAATAGGGAACTACTTGAGTGTGTCACCACCATGTTAAGAGAATAGAGGGGGAGGGGGGTCAGGGAGGAGTCACACAAGATGTTCAACACTGCACACGCCCACTCACCGTCTTGTATGGCAGTTCTCTGCTTCAAACCCAGATTAGGCTGTACATGGATGTTTCTCCCAATCACATCATTGTGTGTGAAACCAGATACATGCACAATGAAAACTTAATAGACCAACAAACACAAACAAAAGCAATACTTATTTTGAATATTTTCTCAAACAGAGGCATGTTTGCAAAAAGAATTTGCTGAATGCTTCACTTGCAATTTCTAGCACATCTAGGCACATGGCAAAATGTACTTATAATCATGTGGTGACATAGGAAATATGTTTTCACACAATATTAGGCCTAATGCATTATTTCGGCTTCTACATAATGTCATGCAAATGTATTCAATTCATAATGATATGACGACAGTATAAGAAATAAAAGATTAAGATAACTTTTGCCCATCAATTGCATGACATACTTAGATGTACTGTAGCTATGTGATATTGGTATGTTATAATAGATGTAGGACAACTGGTTTGAATAAGGTGATATCCGCGAAAGAGAAATGTTGGAGGAATCAGCAACACATCCTTGGAGGAATGGCAACATTATTGCAACAGTACGTTCTAATAACTTTAAATTGTAAAATACCGGTAGATATATGTAGCCAGTTAATTCTACCAATAGCTAATCATCTCATATCCTAAATAGCTAAATAGTGTAGATTTAAACGGCAAGGCCACTATTATCTCCGAATAACGGGATAGAAAGCTAACCAAGGCAGTGGGAAAAAATGACCAACCCATCAACCACATAACGTGTTAGCTGCTGTAGCAAGCTAGCTTGCGACTAGCTAATATTGCTAATACAAAAAAGCATGACTATTTCTCTATATTTCCATTCGAAATTGATACGTACCCATAGAAAGCCATACGACAACAACCGCAGTATCCATATTGCATTTGCGAATGGTTATTTTTTATATGAAAATCTATATTTTTCTAATCGCTAGTGGTTTGACAGACATAACAAGCATCCATGAAACTCCAGCCTCCGCCTCCTCATTCGAACGCTCGCGCTTTCATTGGTCGGTACATCTGGCGCAGAAGCTGGAAAATATCATTCCCGCACTCTATCAAATGGGTATCATAACGCCTATCATAAAAACGGGTGTGATGCAATTTCACCAATTGTAAACATAATCACTATTTTAATTGAGATAATCTAATAAATTAACAAACTCTCTCTCTTTTTCTCTCGCTCTGTTCCTTTCTTCCAAAATTATGCACATGTTAAATTGACCTTGCGTGACCAACATAACCCCTCCATCCCCACCACCCCTCCTTCCACTGTGTAAACCCAGCTGTAAAGAGGGCAGTGAGATGACTGAGAAGTCTATTAAAATCTGTTCTCCCCCCTGTGGAGAGCCAGCAGACAGATGGTCATGCTCAGCCTCTCAGCCCCTCAGCCCCCTTTGCTCTTTGCCTATTCAGCTCAGCTAAGGGTCCTGGTAAGGGAAAGAAGGGTCCATCTGACTCTTAAATCTCCATCTTTCTCCCTTGGAGTGTATTATGCAGGGGACAGATAGGACACACTTGTAATGGTCTTTATAACTGGCATACCTATATTTGGCTGTGATCAATGATGGTGTGTGTGTTATGAATGATGTGTAAACCCATTAGTTTCTTATACTTTGTGTAAAGGGATTGTTTTATTATGATCTTGATTTTGGTGTGTTCAATGCACAGTGAAGAACAGCATGGCATCTCCTCTTCTCTGCAAAGCCAGGTTGTTTTTCTCTCTCAATTTCCAAGATTATATTTAGGTTGCTTAGCAACGTGTACAGATTTGGGGTGCTAGTGCTTGTGGGTAGATATGGTTATGAAGTGTCATGTACAGTATCGCATAATATACCATAGTCTACTGTATATGAGGATTCCCATTCATTGGCCAGTCGAGGGCAAAACAATATATTCAGTGGGGGAAACAGTGTTGGTCAAGAATTTTGCTAAATGAATACATGCCTTCACTCTCTGTCCTGGATTCTCATTTTCGAAACAGACAAGCATTTGATCCTCATGCCAATAAGACATCTATTTATTCCGCAATGAACTGCATTAAACCTGATCCTCTCCCCTTTCTTCATTGCATCCCCATTCTGAGCATGTCAAGCGAATAGTGTAGTAAAGCATATACTAGTAATAACACTAGTGTGTATTTTTTGTGAGAGTGAAGTGCATGATGTTGTTATTATTAAAATGGCGTCCCCACATTAGAAAAGGAATAATGAGAACCTTTCAGACAAAGCTCTCCATTCTTAATCACATGGCCCAGTCAGCCACATGCTGTAGGCTGGCTTTCTTGACCCGATACTTTTATTCAAAAGCAGCATTGTTTTCTTAGATTAATACTGTGTGTATTGTTACATTTGACCCCTTAGGTAGATAGTAGGCTAAGTAGGCTATAAGCATAATGGTCCTTAGATTAATTAATATAATATATCAAAATAACTTTAAATGTTTTTCTCAGTTTAACACACACACCTGCATTATCTGTTATATCTACTGTACGTGATAGACTAGCTTTGTCTCGCAACTAGCCATTTAAACTACCATTTATATTAAACATTTTGACTTTGACTTTTAATGTTACAGATGGAAGCCATTGATGACATAATCTGTGTGAATATCCAACACCAACATAACAACTGATGAAAACATTTACAAATGTATATTTCTTCCCGCGTGGTCTGTGTTGTGCCGGAGCTCGATACAGTAATAAAGCCAGTAAAGTTATTTGTGGTGGTATTTCTGCCAGACTGCAGTTTAGTGGAACCCCCTCCATGCATATTATTGGACCAAACCATTACTGCGATAAGGTTAAACACCTGTCACATGTGTATGCCATTAGCAAAACATAATATTTCCTAAATGTAAAGTATGTTTTCGATACTCGTTGATTAAGATTTATAAGATGTGTTCACCTTAGAAAACACGCAGTTGCGCACCTCTCATTGAGATGGAATATTTTATAGCTTCGACTCACCCAATGTGCATGTCAGCATCACCCATAGCCTGCAATGGCGTTGTCTAGCGATGTGTAGATCACGGCTTGTAGTGTCTCAATAGGGCGACACAATACTGGACTATCGACGGGCTTGAATGGAAATGTCGTATTCGATGGGATTTATAACGAAAGCAGAGTATGTTATGTGAATTTTTACTGGACTATATTTAAGTTGTGGTCATTCATCACACGAAGCAAATAACGTAAGTCACTCTTGTTGTGCATTGTTGAAAGGGTAGCCTATGTGTGGTAAGCAGTTAACTTCTGCTTTTTCTAAATGATCAACAACACTATGCAGTAGCGTTTTCCTTGTACATGGGCTAGTGAAATTAAATAATTGATCAGAATATACAGTTCATATGGAGCTGTCAACCACCATGACCTGTGCGGGTGAGGCGCGTCTATCTGTTCGTTGGATGTAGGATAGAGCTCGAGCTGATACAATGTTACACGTTTCAGTTTTATCTTCTGCATCTCGAAGTTTACCATTTATGTGGGACGTTGATGAAATGGCTTGGCGGATAGACTATATAGTCTACTGCTGCTTTACGAAAATGTATATAGTACGTTGATCGTGTTTATCACAGTAGCAAAGGGGTGCGTTCGCAGAATGTTGCAATTTGTCATTCGTTGACTGGAGTCCTGCTGAACTGGTTGCTACACAAACCACTGCTGGCGGCATCCGATATCTTTTCACTTTGTAATATTGTAACATGTATCTCTGCGGTTGTGTGTCGTGGTTTAATATTCTCCATTTATATCTTAAATTGTAGCCTATGTGGGATTAGCAAATAAACTATTTGAATCTCACAAACAGGGTAGTGGTATGATGAAAGTACAGTAATAGAATAGTAGGAACACATGAAAACACATTTGATAATGAAATCAAAAGGACATCTTCAAATTACATTAACAGTATGTTATGTAGCCTATACATACTTATGATTGTAAACAAATGGAATCAACAATATAATTTTTTATCAATTGATTATATCACAGTTATTTGTGGTGTTTAAACAACTCCCCCTTGCATCCTTTCCCTAAAACCATCTTGCCTGCCTGTGTGTTTATGAGCTGAACTGTCCTTCAGACCTGGTATTAATCGTGATGACCATGCAGAATGCTACGAGCCGGGGCAGTGGGTGTGGCAGTAAACTATACTGAACGAATATTTTGGTCCCATGAACTAAAATTAAAGATCCCAGAAAGGTTCCATACTCACATAAAGCTTATTTCTCTCACATTTTTTCCACACATTGTTTACATCCCTGTTAATGAGCATTTCTCCTTTGCCTAGATAATCCATCCACCTGACAGGTGTGGCATATCAAGAAGCTGATTAAACAGCATGATCATTACACAGGTGCACCTTGTGTTGGGGACAATGAAAGGCCGCTCTAAAATGTGTAGTTTTGTCACACAACACAATGCCACAGATGTCTCAAGCTTTGCGGGAGAGTGCAATTGGCATGCTGACTGAAGGAATATCCACCAGATCAGATGCCAGAAAATGAAATGTTAATTTCTCTACCATAAGCCACCTCCAACGTCATTTTAGAGTATTTTGCATGACGTCCAACCGGCTTTATAACCACAGGCCACGTATAACCACGCCAGCCAAGGAACTCCAAATCCGGCTTCTTCACCTACCAGACAGCTGATGAAACGGAGGAGTATTTATGTCTGTAATAAAGCCCCTTTGTGGGGAAAGAATTATTCTGATTGGCTGGGCCTGGCTCCCAAGTGGGTGTGTCTAGCTCCCAAGTGGGTGGACCTATGCCCTCCCAGGCCACATCTATTCATGTAAATGTATTGAACAGAGTTCAAGATGTTTAATGTTTAGTCTCTAATTAAGCAATAAGGCCCGAGGAGTGTGGTATATTGCCAATATACCATGGCTAAGGGGTGTTCTTATGCATGACACAACGCAGAGTGCCTGGATACAGGCCTTAGCCATGCATGGTATATTGACCATATACCACACACCCCCGAGATGCCTTATTGCTGTTATAAACTTGAAACACCCGGTTTATAACTGCAAGTGGCCCACATGATTTCCATCGCCTGTATTGATCAGTGCATGTTTTATCTTCTACGTGAGTAACTGTGTATTGACTAGATAAATGGGTAAACACACTACTTTCTAAACAGATCCTTTTAGAGGGCAAATACCTTTTTACATTCAGTGCACGTCTTGTGCTAAGCGTTGTCTGTGATTACGTTGCACTTTCACTTCAGATTCATAGAAATTATGTTGTTTGTGACATTTTCGAAAGCTGAATTGCAATGGATCTCCCCATCATGCTGTAGTGTAAAACCTCACTATTTTTAAATATATTTTTTTAATATATTTTTTAAATATATTTTTTAAATTAATGTTTATTTAACTAGGCAAGTCAAATTCTTATTTACAATGACGACCTACCAAAATGCAAAAAGCACCTACCATTGTACAAACAATATTGGGCACACACAACAGCACAAAAGGGCAAGAAGGTAGAGACAACAATACAACTGTCAGTAAGAGTGTCCATGATTGAGTCTTTGAATGAAGAGATGGAGATAAAACTCTCCAGTTTGACATTTTTTTTCAGCACGTCCCAGTCGCTAGCTGCTGCGAACTGACAAGGGAAGTGACCTCTTGACAATGACAGGTTGCTTGGTATCTCTTGTATCTAACAGGCATCTCCTTATCTCTCCCAGGTGTCCATTGCCCCAAATGAAGTGTGAAATCAAATCCCAGTGATAATCACACAGGCAGGGTACTCGCTGGACGCTACAGTAATATATGTGAGATGAAGGCCCAGCGATGCTGCTGAGATCCCCTCCGCCTCCTCGCCTCTGACGCCATTATGCTGAAGACGGAGGCCTCGGGGGAGAGGACCACTCTCCGGAGCGCCTCCCCTCACCGCAACGCCTATAGGACAGAGTTCCAGGCCCTGAAGAAGGCCTTCGACCAGCCGCCCCGGCAGGACAGCAAGGAGCCCCAGCTCAAGGACCCTGAGCGGGTCACCCAGCGTCGAGGACGACAGTATGGCGCACACGTCAGCCGCATCAAGGACATGTTCATGCAGATGCAGGGCACAGAGAGCACCGTCGCCGCCACCAGGCGGGAAGACCCATCGCCTCAGAAGATAACCAAGCCCACCAACTTCATCAACAAGGAGGACGGCTCGGTCATCAAGCTGACGCAGCACCCTACAGCAGACCGAACCAGTGCAGGGTCAAAGGTCATAGAGACCAGGAGGCTGTTTGAGCAGCAGTCGCGCGACGCCTCCCAGTCACCCGTCTACTCCTACGGTCGGGAGAAGAGGGGTTCTTATGAGCACCTGGACGACTGGCGAGGGGCACGCTCCAACAGGGGCAGCACAGACTCCCTGGACTCGCTGTGTTCCAGAACGGAAGCCCAGTCACCCACAGTCAGCCAGCTGAGCGCTGTGTTTGAGAACGTCGACCAACAGGGAGGGGGAGGAGGGGGCGAGGGTCCGTTCCGGCGAGGCTACCGAGGCCGGGCACTATACTCCCCTGACAATTCCCACCGGCACAGCGACGTCAGCGAAGACGACTCGCGCCAGTCCCCGGTGCCTGGCGGAGGGTGCAGGATCCGCGTGGGGGGAAAATTCCCCATATCCTCGTCCTCAGAGGACCTCCTCAGCCCCAGCCCGCTGTCAGAGGCAGTGGAGCTAAAACCCGTCCCGCAGCAGGAGGAGCCCCAGGAGAGAGAGGAGACAGCAGGGGAGTTAGGACAGAGGCACAGAGAGAGACATCCCATAAGGGCCACCACCAACGGAGGCAAGGTGAACGGATCGTGTGATGAGAAACAGGTGGAGGAAACCAAAACCTTCAGAGAGACGGAGGGAGTCTGCATGGACTCAAGGCCCACGACTGACACCATTGTCAGGGACAAGACTTCTGAGGACACCCTGGATACCCCAGCCACCCCAGCCAAGGATGAAGCCCAAGAGGAGGCAGAGGCCCTTGGGGAGGAGGTGGAGATGGAGAAGGCCTCCTCCAGGCCCAGGGTTTCTCCAGAGGACCAGGCAGAAGTGCCCAATGAGAAATACAGTGGGAACGAAAGGGTGATTTTTAACACGGACGGGGACGCGTGCTACCAGGGCTGGGGGGAGAGCTGTACTGACCCTGACGATGACCTTTATGGTGACGATGATGTCATCTATGACCCTGGGAATGATCTTACTGAGATCCCTGGTCTACCAGAAGAAGAGAAGGAGGATATTCCTCAGAAGAGGAAACTACGCTTCAGCACCAAACCCATGATGGTAAGTCCCTTGTCAACTGAACTTAACCAATAAGAAACGCTTGTTATGGTTTTACGTTGAAAAATATTTCGCTAAGCTGTACCCTGATGAATGCGTCCCTAGTCTCCAGGTGTGAGATGGTGTGGATTGGGTAACATTGTGAGGTGCTCATCCGACTGAGTCACGTCCAGTGAGAGATGAGGGGTGGCAGGTAGCCTAGCGGTTAAGAACGTTCAGCCAAAAATATTACGTTTCTGAGAATATCAAACAGTACAATTCCTGGGCAGATATTATATTAAGGAATAAAGCATGTATGTATGTTTTTGGAATGTTTGCGTTACATTTATCAATAGCAGGTGAGATGAATTCAGCCGATTATTCATAATATCTAAAACGCTTTATGTTATTGCAGTTCTGTTTTCAAAGGATTATGTCCTGTTTATAATTGGTGCGTCTCGAATCAAATTGCTACAGTTACTTTATTTGCTTGCTCTTGGGGATCTGCTGACTCTGCGGTAAACAATGACTTCCTTGCATGTGTTATTGCAACTGATATGAACATAAACAATGATCAATAGCTTGTGCTAGTGCGTGTGTGCATGCGTGTCTATGTGTGTTTGAAGGGAGTGTGTGTGGAATTAGAGCTAACACAAACACTCCACAGGTTGGGTTCGATCCCATTAACATGCTGTAACAGAGCAGAACAATTACCCCAGTTCTTACACAGGACATGTTGGATTGCTAGAGCAGCCAACACACATACACACGCACGCATGCATGCACACACACATACATACATATATGCTGAAAATGCACACACACACATATACACATACACACGTGCTGTGGCTTTTCCATTATAGAACAGGATAGGGTCAGTAAAGGTTAACTTTTCCATGTGAAGTATATCATATTCTTAGAATTCCCGAATCAGATCAGATCCCTATGCTACGCTCAATTTGAATTCTCAGATAAGCCAGCTAATTATAAGCCTGATATATAGGTCTGCCAGCCGTGCTACCCAATGACATTTTGCAATGTATTATAATAATGCAAACGAACCATAACCTGCCATCACAATATGAAACATTTACTGAATATTGTGTTAAAAGTCCAAACGTTTGGTCCCACTTCTCCTATTAATATAGTCTATAGAATAGCAGGGCTTCCTAGCAATTAAGAGGTTATTGTCCCAAGACAGCTTTTATGAACTCAGAATGCTCTCCTGTCCCTTTTTAGGTTGGGTTATCTGTAGGTGTGTGTGAGCGTACAGTTGAAATGCTTAGCAGCTCCAGGCAGCTGTTTTCCCACAGATGGTCTTGGCTGTTTGCAGTGTTTTTTCCCCCTTCTCTCGCTCCTCTGGGCACATTGCAAACAAACAGCGTTCTGTCTTTTGTTCCAACTTGTGAAAGAGACGGAGATATTTGTCCCTGAGCTTGGGCCTTCACTGGGGCTGACCCCGCACGAGACTGGCTTGACCCTTGAACAACATTGAAAAGAAAACATGTAGTCAGTTAAGTCTTGCTTAACGTTTTTTTGTAATATGTCTTAGTGCCTCTCAAAGCCGTACAGTGTCTACAGTACAGTATCTACCATATCTACAGTATCTACAGTACAGTATCTACAGAATGTACTGCATCTACTGTACAATATCTACAGTATCTACCGTACAGTGTCTACAGTACAGTATCTACCATATCTACAGTATCTACAGTACAGTATCTACAGTACAGTATCTACAGTATAGTGTCTACAGTATCTACAGTATCTACAGTACATTATCTACTGTACAGTATCTACAGTACAGTATCTACAGAATATACTGCATCTACTGTACAATATCTACAGTATCTACCGTACAGTGTCTACAGTACAGTATCTACCATATCTACAGTATCTACAGTACAGTATCTACAGTATAGTGTCTACAGTATCTACAGTATCTACAGTACATTATCTACTGTACAGTATCTACAGTACAGTATCTACAGTATATACTGCATCTACTGTACAATATCTACAGTATATACAGTACAGTGCCCACAGTACAGTATCTACCATATCTACAGTATATACAGTACAGTATCTAGAGTACAGTATCTACAGTATTTTCAGTACAGTGTCTACAGTGCAGTATCTACCATATCTACAGTATTTACAGTATCTACCGTATCTACAGTATTTACAGTATCTACAGTATCTACTGTATCTACAGTATTTACAGTACCTACCGTATCTACAGTATTTACAGCATCTACAGTATATACAGTCTCTACAGTATTTACAGTATTTACAGTATCTACAGTAGCTACTGTATCTACAGTATCTACAGTATTTACAGTATCTACAGTATCTACAGTATTTACAGTATCTACAGTATTTACAGTATCTGCAGTATTTACAGTATCTACTGTATCTACAGTATTTACAGTATCTGCAGTATTTACAGTATCTACAGTATCTACAGTATCTACAGTATCTACTGTATCTACAGTATTTACAGTATTCCACCGTATCTACAGTATCTACTGTATCTATAGTACAGCATCGACAGTGTCTACAGTATCTACAGTACAATATCTGCGGTATATATAGTATTTACAGTATCTACAGTACAATATCTACAGTATCTACAGTGTTTACAGTATCTACAGTATCTACAGTACAATATATACAGTATCTATAGTATCTACAGTGTCTACAGTATCTACCGTATCTACAGTATCTACAGTATCTACAGTATCTACAGTATCTACTGTATCTACAGTATTTACAGTATCTACCGTATCTACAGTATTT
Organism: Oncorhynchus keta; assembly: GCF_023373465.1. NCBI lineage: Eukaryota > Metazoa > Chordata > Actinopteri > Salmoniformes > Salmonidae > Oncorhynchus > Oncorhynchus keta. Next base: position 30,131,027 of record NC_068440.1, on the reverse strand, counting down.
ACAGTATCTATAGTATCTACTTTATCTACAGTATTTACAGTATTTACAGTATCTACAGTATCTACAGTACAATATCTACAGTATCTATAGTATCTACAGTGTCTACAGTATCTACAGTGTCTACAGTACAGTATCAACAGTGTCTACAGTACAGTATCTACAGTGTCTACAGTATCTACAGTATCTACAGTACAGTATCTACAGTGTCTACAGTATCTACAGTATCTACAGTACAGTATCTACAGTACATTATCTACAGTATCTACAGTATAGTATCTACAGTGTCTACAATATCTACAGTATCTACAGTACAGTATCTACAGTACATTATCTACAGTATCTACAGTATAGTATCTACAGTGTCTACAGTATCTACAGTATCTACAGTACAGTATCTACAGTACATTATCTACAGTATCTACAGTATAGTATCTACAGTGTCTACAGTATCTACAGTATTTTCAGTACAGTATCCACAGTATCTACAGTATCTACAGTACATTATCTAGAGTGTCTGCAGTATCTACAGTACAGTATCTACAGTGTCTACTGTACAGTATCTACAGTATCTACAGTACAGTGCCTACAGTACAGTATCTACAGTGTCTACAGTACAGTATCTTCAGTGTCTACAGTACAGTATCTACAGTATCTAAAGTATCTACAGTATCTACAGTACAGTATCTACAGTGTCTACAGTACAGTATCTACAGTACAGTATCTACAGTGTCTACAGTACAGTATCTTCAGTGTCTACAGTACAGTATCTACAGTGTCTACAGTACAGTATCTTCAGTGTCTACAGTACAGTATCTACAGTACAGTATCTACAGTATCTACAGTACAGTATCTACAGTGTCTACAGTACAGTGCCTACATTACAGTATCTACAGTACAGTATCTACAGCACAGTATCTACAGTATCTACAGTGTCTACAGTACAGTATCTACAGTACAGTGCCTACATTACAGTATCTACAGTACAGTATCTACAGCACAGTATCTACAGTATCTACAGTGTCTACTAGAGGTTGACCGATTATGATTTTTCAACGCTGATACCGATACCAATTATTGGAGGACCAAAAAAGTCGTTACCGATTAATTGGCAGATTTTTAAAAATGTATTTGTAATAATGACAATTACAACAATACTGAATGAACACTTATTTTAACTTACTATAATACATCAATAAAATCAATTTAGCCTCAAGTAAATAATGAAACATGTTCAATTTGGTTTAAATAATGCAAAAACAAAGTGTTGGAGAAGAAAGTGAAAGTGCAATATGTGCTATTGTAACGGATGTGAAACGGCTAGCTTAGTTAGCGGTGCGCGCTAAATAGCGTTTCAATCGGTTACGTCACTTGCTCTGAGACCTTGAAGTAGTAGTTCCCCTTGCTCTGCAAGAGCCGCGGCTTTTGTGGAGCTTCGAGGGTGACTGTTGTCGATGTGTGCAGAAGGTCCCTGGTTCGCGCCCGGGTATGGGCGAGGGGACGGACGTAAAGTTATTCTGTTACATTGATGCTGTTGACCCGGATTACTGGTTGCTGCGGAAAAAGGAGGAAGGTCAAAAGGGGGGTGAGTGTAACGGATGTGAAACGGCTAGCTTAGTTAGCGGTGCGCGCTAAATAGCGTTTCAATCGGTTACGTCACTTGCTCTGAGACCTTGAAGTAGTAGATCCCCTTGCTCTGCAAGGGCCGCGGCTTTTGTGGAGCGATGGGTAACGATGCTTCGTGGGTGACTGTTGTCGATGTGTGCAGAAGGTCCCTGGTTCGCGCCCGGGTATGGGCGAGGGGACGGTTTAAAATTATACTGTTACACTATGTAAGAAAGCTAACGTTTCAGTTCCTTGCTCAGAACACGAGAACAAATGAAAGCTGGTGGTTCCTTTTAACATGAGTCTTCAATATTCCCAGGTAAGAAGTTTTAGGTTGTAGTTATTATCGGAATTATAGGACTATTTCCCTCTATACCATTTGCATTTCATTAACCTTTGACTATTGGATATTCTTATAGGCACTTTAGTATTGCCAGTGTAACAGTATAGCTTCCGTCCCTCTCCTCGCTCTTCCCTGGGCTCGAACCAGCAACACAATGACAACAGCCACCATCGAAGCAGCGTTACCCATGCAGAGCAAGGGAAACAACCACTGCAAGGCTCAGAGCGAGTGACGTTTGAAACGCTATTAGCGCGCGCTAACTAGCTAGCCATTCCACTTCGGTTACACGAGCCTCATCTCCGGAGTTGATAGGTTTGAAGTCATAAACAGTGCAATGCTTGACGCACAACGAGGGCTGCTGGAAAAACGCACAAAAGTGCTGTTTGAATGAATGTTTACGCTCCTGCTTCTTCCTACCACCGCTCAGTCAGATACTTGTATGCTCAGTCTGATTATATGCAACGCAGGACACGCTAGATAATATCTAGTAATATCATCAACCATGTGTAGTTAACTAGTGATTATGATTGATTGTTTTTTATAAGATAAGTTTAATGCTAGCTAGCAACTTACCTTGGCTAACTGCATTCGCCTAACAGACAGTCAGTCTCCTTGTGGAGTGCAACGAGAGAGAGGCAGGTTGTTTTTGCATTGGACTAGTTAACTGTAATGTTGCAAGAATGGATCCCCCGAGCTGACAAGGTGAAAATCCTAATTAATCGGCCATTGCGATTAATCGGTCGACCTCTAGTGTCTACAGTATCTACAGTGTCTATAGTATCTACAGTATCTACAGTATCTACAGTGTCTACTGTATCTACAGTACAGTATTTAAAGTATCTACAGTATCTACAGTATCTACAGTATCTACAGTGTCTACAGTACAGTATCTACAGTGTCTACAGTACAGATCTACAGCACAGTATCTACAGTACAGTATCTACAGTGTCTACAGTACAGTATCTACAGTATCAACTGTACAGTATCTAGAGTATCTATAGTGTCTACAGTACAGTATCTACAGTACAGTATCTACGGTGTCTACAGTATCTACAGTATCTACAGTGTCTGCAGTACAATATCTACAGTGTCTACAGTATCTACAGTACAGTATCTACAGGACAGTATCTACAGTATCTACAGTGTCTACAGTATATTCAGTACAGTATCTACAGTATAGTATCTACAGTGTCTACAGTATAATATCTACAGTGGCTACGGTGTCTACAGTACAGTATCTACAGTATCTACAGTGTCTACAGTACAATATCTACAGTACACTATCAACAGTATCTACAGTACAGTATCTACAGTATAGTATCTACAGTGTCTACAGTACAATATCTACAGTACAGTATATACAGTATCTACAGTACAGTATCTACAGTATCTACAGTACAGTATCTACAGTGTCTACAGTACAATATCTACAGTACAGTATCTACAGTATCTACAGTACAGTATCTACAGTATCTACAGTACAGTATCTACAGTATCTACAGTATCTACAGTACAGTATCTACAGTACAGTATCTACAGTATCTACAGTATCTACAGTACAGTATCTACAGTATCTACGGTATCTACAGTATCTACAGTATCTACAGTATCTACAGTACAGTATCTACAGTGTCTACAGTACAATATCTACAGTACAGTATCTACAGTATTTACAGTACAGTATCTACAGTATCTACAGTATCTACAGTATCTACAGTACAGTATCTACAGTATCTACAGTATATACAGTACAGTATCTACAGTATCTACAGTACAGTATCTACAGTATCTACAGTACAGTATCTACAGTATCTACAGTACAGTATCTACAGTATCTACAGTATCAGTATCTACAGTACAGTATCTACAGTATCTACAGTACAGTATCTACAGTATCTACAGTACAGTATCTACAGTATCTACAGTACAGTATCTACAGTATCTACAGTATCAGTATATACAGTATCTACAGTACAGTATCTACAGTATCTACAGTACAGTATATACAGTATCTACAGTACAGTATCTACAGTATCTACAGTACAGTATCTACAGTATCTCCAGTTGTCACGGTTTTCTTCCTCCTCTTCATCTGAAGAGGTGAAATACGCAGCGTGGTAAGTGTCCATGGTTTTAATAGGAAAACTCAAACATGAACAAACTACAAAACAATAAATGTGAAAACCGTAACAGTCCTAACTGGTGCAATAAAACACAAAGACAAGAAACAATCACCCACAAAATACCCAAAGAATATGGCTGCCTAAATATGGTTCCCAATCAAGAGACAACAATAAACACCTGCCTCTGATTGAGAACCAATCCAGGCAACCATAGACTTACCTAGACACCTAAACTGAGCACAACCCCATAAATCTACAACAAAAAAACCTAGACAAGACAAACACATAAATCACCCATATCACACCCTGGCCCAACCAAAATAATAAAGAAAACAAAGATAAGTAAGACCAGGGCGTGACAACAGTACAGTATCTACAGTATAGTATCGTCCTCCCCTCCACTTCTACTCGAATGGCGTTTAAAGCAGCTGTAATGAAACGTTTGCGTCTACTGTTGAAAAGTAGTTTTTGTCTCAGCTCTGACATCTTGATTTCCTAATGGATTGAAGCACATGTGAAGGACTGACTGGTAGGCAGTGAGGCGTTAGTGAATGAACATTGAAGTGATAATTGCACCCTCTCTGTGCTGCACTCTGTCATTACATCAAAGAGGCTAGCGTTTTGTCCGTTAGTGTTTTTTGCTCATCGTTTAGGCTACTGTAATCAATCCCAGAAGAACCAAAGCCATATTAAATCAATGTGTAGAGGAGGAGGCCTATTCTATTCTAAGTGAGAGGGGATTCATTAATTGCACAGTCAGCGTTACGACAGTTTGATGTTTTACTCTGTCTTTGTTTTCATTTGACTCGGGACCACACATAGGTCAAATGTTGCTTTGGATAAAAGTGTCTGCTCTAATGGCATATATATTATATTATATTATATATTATATAAGGTTGGGATTGTCTAGCTGTGGTCCAGGGCGTTAGTGCAAGTTCCTCTACAAACGTAGAGGCAACTCGTTGTGATCATCGCACGATAGGACCAGAGCTAGGAATGTCCGGTTGGTGCAAATGCTTAGTCAATCTGTCTCTGTTGGCTTTACAGCCTGGAGGGGGAGATGATTAACAAAGTGGTATTGTATTACATTAATGTTGTATTGAATGATATTATAAATCGGAATTTGAGTTGAGCTCCCCATATTGGAGAATAGAGTTCACCAGTTTAGTCATGGGTGCGTCCCAAATGGTATCTTATTCCCTATGTAGTGCACTACTTTTGACCAGAACACTATGGCTCAGAAATAAAAGAAGTGCACTAAATAGGGAATAGGGTGACATTTGGGATGCACAGCTATTTCAGATAGGCCTGATATGACCTCTTCACAGATTATCCCCCAGGCATAGAGGTGGTCTGTGCAAAGCATCATCCACCCGTACTGCAGTATGTACCACACCAAACACTATTACTGCAGTATGTACCACACCAAACACTATTACTGCAGTATGTACCACACCAAACACTGTTACTGCAGTATGTACCACACCAAACACTGTTACTGCAGTATGTACCACATCAAACACTGTTACTGCAGTATGTACCGCACCCCACACTATCACTGCAGAATGTACCACATCAAACACTATTACTGCAGTATGTACCTCACCAAACACTACTACTGCAGTATGTGCCGCACCAAACACTAGTACTGCAGTATGTACGGCACCAAACACTGTTACTGCAGTATGTACCGCACCAAACACTAGTACTGCAGTATGTGCCGCTCCAAACACTATTACTGCAGTATGTACCGCAACAAACACTATTACTGCAGTATGTACCTCACCAAACACTTTTACTGCAGTATGTACCACACCAAACACTAGTACTGCAGTATGTACCTCACCAAACACTATTACTGCAGTATGTACCTCGCCAAACACTGTTACTGCAGTATGTACCACACCAAACACTACTACTGCAGTATGTGCCTCTCCAAACACTATTACTGCAGTATGTACGGCACCAAACACTGTTACTGCAGTATGTACCGCACCAAACACTAGTACTGCAGTATGTGCCGCTCCAAACACTATTACTGCAGTATGTACCGCAACAAACACTATTACTGCAGTATGTACCTCACCAAACACTATTACTGCAGTATGTACCACACCAAACACTGTTACTGCAGTATGTACCACACCAAACACTGTTACTGCAGTATGTACCACATCAAACACTGTTACTGCAGTATGTACCACACCCCACACTATTACTGCAGAATGTACCACATCAAACACTATTACTGCAGTATGTACCTCACCAAACACTACTACTGCAGTATGTGCCGCACCAAACACTAGTACTGCAGTATGTACGGCACCAAACACTGTTACTGCAGTATGTACCGCACCAAACACTAGTACTGCAGTATGTGCCGCTCCAAACACTATTACTGCAGTATGTACCGCAACAAACACTATTACTGCAGTATGTACCTCACCAAACACTTTTACTGCAGTATGTACCACACCAAACACTAGTACTGCAGTATGTACCTCACCAAACACTATTACTGCAGTATGTACCTCACCAAACACTGTTACTGCAGTATGTACCACATCAAACACTGTTACTGCAGTATGTACCACACCAAACACTACTACTGCAGTATGTGCCTCTCCAAACACTATTACTGCAGTATGTACGGCACCAAACACTGTTACTGCAGTATGTACCGCACCAAACACTAGTACTGCAGTATGTGCCGCTCCAAACACTATTACTGCAGTATGTACCGCAACAAACACTATTACTGCAGTATGTACCTCACCAAACACTTTTACTGCAGTATGTACCACACCAAACACTAGTACTGCAGTATGTACCTCACCAAACACTATTACTGCAGTATGTACCTCACCAAACACTATTACTGCAGTATGTACCTCACCAAACACTATTACTGCAGTATGTACCTCACCAAACACTAGTACTGCAGTATGTACCTCACCAAACACTATTACTGCAGTATGTACCACACCAAACACTATTACTGCAGTATGTACCACACCAAACACTATTACTGCAGTATGTACCACACCAAACACTATTACTGCAGTATGTACCTCACCAAACACTATTACTGCAGTATGTACCTCACCAAACACTATTACTGCAGTATGTACCACACCAAACACTATTACTGCAGTATGTACCTTACCAAACACTATTACTGCAGTATATACTGCCAAAATACTATTAGTGCAGTATGTACCACGCCAAACACTGTTACTGCAGTATGTACCACACCAAACACTATTACTGCAGTATGTACCTCACCAAACACTATTAATGCAGTATGCACCTCACCAAACACTATTACTGCAGTATGTACCTTACCAAACACTATTACTGCAGTATATACTGCCAAAATACTATTAGTGCAGTATGTACCACACCAAACACTATTACTGCAGTATGTACCACACCAAACACTATTACTGCAGTATGTACCACACCAAACACTATTACTGCAGTATGTACCTCACCAAACACTATTACTGCAGTATGTACCACACCAAACACTATTACTGCAGTATGCGCCGCTCCAAACACTATTACTGCAGTATGTACCTCACCACACACTATTACTGCAGAATGTACCACATCAAACACTATTACTGCAGTATGTACCTCACCAAACACTATTACTGCAGTATGTACCGCACCAAACACTATTACTGCAGTATGTACCTCACCAAACACTATTACTGCAGTATGTACCACACCAAACACTATTACTGCAGTATGTGCCGCTCCAAACACGATTACTGCAGTATGTACCGCACCACACACTATTACTGCAGAATGTACCACATCAAACACTATTACTGCAGTATGTACCTCACCAAACACTATTACTGCAGGATGTACCGCACCAAACTCTATTACTGCAGTATGTACCTCACCAAACACTATTACTGCAGTATATACTGCCACAAATACTATTACTGCAGTATGTACCACACCAAACACTATTACTGCAGTATATACCACAACAAACACTATTATTGCAGTATGTACCACATCAAACACTATTACTGCAGTATGTACCACATCAAACACTATTACTGCAGTATGTACCTCACCAAACACTATTACTGCAGTATGTACCACATCAAACACTATTACTGCAGTGTTTTCACCTCAGAGTAACAATTTAGCAGTGGTGTAAAGTACTTAAGTACAAATACTTTAAAGTACTACTTAAGTCGTTTTTTGGGGTATCTGTACTTTACTTTTGCTATTTATATTTTTGACAATGTTTACTTTTACTTCACTACATTCCTAAAGAAAATAATTTACTTTTTACTCCATACATTTTCCCTGACACCCAAAAGTACTCGTTACATTTTGAATGCTTAGCAGGACAGGAAAATGGTCCAAGTCAAGCACTTATCAAGAGAAAATCCCTGGTCATCCCTACTGCCTCTGACCTGGCAGACTCATTAAACACACATGTTTTGTTTGTAAATGATGTCTGAGTGTTGAAGAAGCCCCTTGCTATCCGTCAATAAAAAGGAAAAGCAACGTGTGCTGTCTGTTTTCTTTATTAGAAATTATTTCTACTTTTACTTTTGATATTAAAGTCAATTTTAGCAATTCCATTTACTTTTGATACTTAAGTATATTTAAAACCAAATACTTTTGCACTTTTACTCAAGTAGTGTTTTCCTTTCAATTTTCTATTAAGGTATCTTTACTTTTACTCAAGTATGACAATTGAGTTATTTTTCCACCACTGCAATTTAGTTGTTTTTTTTTTGTGTTTTTTTTTTACCTCAGAGGAAGATAGCCAGACAATTGAAATTGGACAGAAAGCGGGTCTTTCTGTGTGTATGTGTGTGTGTGTGTGTGTGTGTGTGTGTGTGTGTGTGTGTGTGTGTGTGTGTGTGTGTGTGTGTGTGTGTGTGTGTGTGTGTGTGTGTGTGTGTGTGTGTGTGTGTGTGTGTGTGTGTGTGTGTGTGTGTGTGTGTGTGTGTGTGTGTGTGTGTGTGTGTGTGTGTGTGTGTGTGCGTTGTTACTTTTCTTCAATTCTATCTGAATTTGACATCTCCGAGAGACGGTAGTACATTAAGACATCTATTTCCTTCAGAGCCATCTGGTATGTGGTGAGGAGCAGGGAGGACAGAGATGGACCCAGTGATGCTTGAACAACAGACTAAATGCCATCCCACATTCTCCTGCTCCCTCTAAAGACCTCTCACACTTTTACACATGCAGACTTCTCAGTAGGAGAGCTCATTTAGGTTGCCTGTGTTAACGACGACCTTGGCTTGAGGCTTGGATGGAGAGACACCACAGTGAAATGTACTGTCTGTATTTGGAGTCTTACAACCTCGTATTTGTTCTCTCTCGACATGATTGGAGCTTCAACATCTGTCTGAGTCACTGACATTATGATCTTAAAATGGCACCTTTGATGTTGGACTGGAATGAGATGGCTGTAGCCAGCCTAAACCTTAACGGAAAGGATTAGGTCCTGGCTACAGATCTGTTTGTGCTTTAGCCAACCATTTAGACTATCAGAGATAGTCAGAGGATTAATCGGCCAAAGCACATCTGGACCAGGCTATAGGAATGGTCCTCAGGTTCCAGAAGAGGCTGATATTCAGTGGGAGAGAGACAGAGGATTTGATTTGTACACGATTTAGAGGTTGCCTTCCCTTCTTTTTGATAGTGGTTATGTGTAAACAAAACCATCCCATACAGGTCTCTGACAGTATGTGGCTCAGTCGATGATGATTAGCTTTCACTGAACTTCTCTCTTCAGTCAAAGTCTCATATTATTCACAAAAACTCCTCCACCTCTCTCTCTCTATCTACTCTCTCTCTCTCTCTCTCTCTCTCTCTCTCTCTCTCTCTCTCTCTCTCTCTCTCTCTCTCTCTCTCTCTCTCTCTCTCTTTCCATCTCTCTCTCTCTCTCTCCATCTCTCTCTCTCTCTCTCTCTCCATCTCTCTCTCTCTCTCTCTCTCTCTCTCTCTCTCTCTCTCTCTCTCTCTCTCTCTCTCTCTCTCTCTCTCTCCATCTTTCCATCTCCATCTCTCTCTCTCTCTCTCTCTCTCTCTCTCTCTCTCTCTCTCTCTCTCTCTCCATCTCTCTCTCTGTCTCTCCCTCCATCTCTCTCTCTACTCTACTCCCTCCATCTCTCTCTCTCTCTCTCTCTCTCTCTCTATGTCTACTCCCTCCGTCTCTCTCTCTCTCCCCTCTCTCTCTCCCTCTATGTCTACTCCCTCCATCTCTCTCTCTCTCCCTCTCTCTCTCTATGTCTACTCCCTCCATCTCTCTCTCTCCCCTCTCTCTCTCTATGTCTACTCCTCCATCTCTCTCCCCTCTCTCTCTCTCTATGTCTACTCCCTCCATCTCTCTCCCCTCTCTCTCTCTATGTTTACTCCCTCCATCTCTCTCCCCCATCTCTCTCTCTCTATGTGTACTCCCTCCATCTCTCTCCCCCTCTCTCTCTCTATGTCTACTCCCTCCATCTCTCTCTCTCCCCTCTCTCTCTATGTCTACTCCCTCCATCTCTCTCCCCTCTCTCTCTCTATGTCTACTCCCTCCATCTCTCTCTCTCCCCCTCTCTCTCTCTATGTCTACTCCTCCATCTCTCTCCCCCTCTCTCTCTCTATGTTTACTCCCTCCATCTCTCTCCCCCTCTCTCTCTCTATGTCTACTCCCTCCATCTCTCTCCCCTCTCTCTCTCTATGTCTACTCCCTCCATCTCTCTCTCTCCCTCTCTCTCTCTATGTTTACTCCTCCATCTCTCTCACCCCCTCTCTCTCTCTATGTTTACTCCCTCCATCTCTCTCTCTCCCCCCTCTCTCTCTCTCTATGTTTACTCCCTCCATCTCTCTCCCCCCCACTCGCTCTCTCTATGTTTACTCCCTCCATCTCTCTCCCCTCTCTCTCTCTCTATGTCTACTCCCTCCATATCTCTCTCTCTCCCCCTCTCTCTCTCAATCTCTAAGTTTACTCAACCCCTCCATCTCTCGCTCTCTCTCTCTCTCTATGTTTACTCCCTCCATCTCTCCCCCTCTCTCTCTATGTCTACTCCCTCCATCTCTCTCTCTCTATGTCTACTCCCTCCATCTCTCCCCCTCTCTCTCTGTCTACTCCCTCCATCTCTCCCCTCTCTCTCTCTCTCTCTATGTCTACTCCCTCCATCTCTCCCCTCTCTCTCTCTCTATGTCTACTCCCTCCATCTCTCTCTCTCCCCCTCTCTCTCTCTATGTCTATTCCCTCCATCTCTCCCCCTCTCTCTCTCTCTATGTCTACTCCCTCCATCTCTCTCTCTCTATGTCTACTCCCTCCCTCCTTCTCTCTCTCTCTCTCCCCTCTCTCTCTCTCTATGTTTACTCCCTCCATCTCTCTCCCCCTCTCTCTCTCTCTATGTCTACTCCCTCCATCTCTCTCTCTCTCTCTATGTCTACTCCCTCCATCTCTCCGCTTCCCTTTGACAGGTCAGTGAAGCAGCAGCATGACTCCCTCCCCGTCAGACTGATAATTCTGCAATCTGTGTTGGGCTGTAATGAGACCGAACAGGGTTTCATGAGGCAGAGCGTTTCATAATGAAATGGTATTTTGCACAATGAAGCCCAATAAATACACGGCTCCATTGGCTTGAGCGTCAGACGCTTCCAGAATACCCACTGTGTCCCAAATGACACCTATACTGTAGTGGACTACTTTTGGCCAGCCCAGCCACACAGCCTGCGTCAGCAAATGGCACCCTATTTCCTGAGCACTGTTCAACCAGCCAAATCTAGCGCCATTTCAAACGCAGACTATCACTGTGGGGTTTACGTTTCCTGGACAGAGGTCATCTTTAAGGGAACTGAAATCTGGTCTTGAAGAATTTGACTCTGCTCTCTCACCGCTATGATACTTGTGATAGTGACAATAACTGTGTGTGTGGGGTGTGTCAGTGGTGTGTGTGTGTGTGTGTGTGTGTGTGTGTGTGTGTGTGTGTGTGTGTGTGTGTGTGTGTGTGTGTGTGTGTGTGTGTGTGTGTGAGTGTGTGTGTGTGTGTGTGTGTGTGTGTGTGTGTGTGTGTGTGTGTGTGTGTGTGTGTGTGTGTGTGTGTGTGTGTGTGTGTGTGTGTGTGTGTGTGTGTGTGTGTGTGTGTGGACGTCTTTAAACAAAACAAAAATAGACCAACTGGGGACATTTTGTTGGTCCCTACAAGGTGAAATGCTATTTCTAGGGTGTTTAGGGTTAAAGTTAGAATTAGTCTTAGAATTAGGTTTATTGTTAGTTTTAGGGTTAGGGTTAGGAGCCAGGGTTAGTTTTAGGGTTAGGGTTAAGAGCTAGGGTTCATTCTAGGGTTGGGGTAAGGAGCTAGGGTTAGTTTTAGGGTTAGGGTCAGGAGCTGGGGTTAGGGTTAAGGTTAGGTTTTTGGGTTATGGTTAGGGTTATGGTTAAGGTTCATATTAAGGTTAGTTTTAAGAGGGTTCCTGTTTATGCTGGTATCAAACCTTGGGTTGCACGGACCTATTGCAACTTTCTATCCTGTTTCTATATTGTACATCAGACTGGTCTGCAGAGGGTGAGAGAACATGAAAGGGTTAGGGTTAGGGTTAGGGTTAGGAACTAGGGTTAGTTTTAGGGTTAGACTGGTCTGCAGAGGGTGAGAGAACATGAAAGGGTTAGGGTTAGGGTTAGGGTTAGGAACTAGGGTTAGTTTTAGGGTTAGACTGGTCTGCAGAGGGTGAGAGAACATGAAAGGGTTAGGGTTAGGGTTAGGGTTAGGGTTAGTTTTAGGGTTAGGGTTAGGGTTAGGGTTAGGGTTAGGCTGGTCTGCAGAGGGTGAGAGAACATGAAAGGGTTAGGGTTAGGGTTAGTTTTAGGGTTAGGGTTAGGGTTAGGGTTAGACTGGTCTGCAGAGGGTGAGAACACGAAAGGGTTAGGGTTAGGGTTAGTTTTAGGGTTAGGGTTAGGGTTAGGGTTAGGCTGGTCTGCAGAGGGTGAGAGAACATGAAAGGCCCAGAACCCCGAGGTTTCACCCATGACAGTTCAACAACATGAGGAAGACAATTGTTGATAAAGTGCTGAGGGTAAAAAACATTTATTTTTAAAACAACTTTTATATAATAAAATCATAATAAAACATGCAAAGTGGATCAATAAATGAATAGCTAAATAATTAAATAAGTAAGTTCATAAGTGGAAATACCACCAAGGGATGAAGGATGAAGTTATACAAAGATATGTGTTACGTTGAAGTGCTTGATATAATAACATTCTATATAAAAAAGACAAAACCAGATTGAACAAATAAATACATCATTTTTTATTGAACTTCCTCCTCGTGTCGGTGGCCCCTCCGGCTCTCTTAACTAGGCCCTCACTAACTCCCACAGTCAATTCTTTATCCTACTCTTTACCATTCATACCAAGTGGAGTTAGGGTTGGGGTTAGGGTAAGAGTATGGGTTAGGGTTAGGGTGAGGGTAAGAGTACGGGTTAGGGTTAGGGTGAGGGTAAGAGTACGGGTTAGGGTTAGGGTTAGGGTGAGGGTAAGAGTACGGGTTAGGGTGAGGGTAAGAGTATGGGTTGGGGTTAGGGTAAGAGTACGGGTTAGGGTTAGGGTGAGGGTAAGAGTACGGGTTAGGGTTAGGGTGAGGGTAAGAGTACGGGTTAGGGTGAGGGTAAGAGTACGGGTTAGGGTTAGGGTGAGGGTAAGAGTACGGGTTAGGGTTAGGGTTAGGGTGAGGGTAAGAGTACGGGTTAGGGTAAGAGTACGGGTTAGGGTTAGGGTTAGGGGGAGGGTAAGAGTACGGGTTAGGGTTAGGGTGAGGGTAAGAGTACGGGTTAGGGTTAGGGTAAGAGTACGGGTTAGGGTTAGGGTGAGGGTAAGAGTACGGGTTAGGGTTAGGGTGAGGGTAAGAGTACGGGTTAGGGTGAGGGTAAGAGTACGGGTTAGGGTTAGGGTAAGAGTACGGGTTAGGGTTAGGGTGAGGGTAAGAGTACGGGTTAGGGTTAGGGTGAGGGTAAGAGTACGGGTTAGGGTTAGGGTAAGAGTACGGGTTAGGGTTAGGGTGAGGGTAAGAGTACGGGTTAGGGTTAGGGTGAGGGTAAGAGTACGGGTTAGGGTGAGGGTAAGAGTACGGGTTAGGGTTAGGGGTTGGGGTTAGGGTAAGAGTACGGGTTAGGTTTAGGGTGAGGGTAAGAGTATGGGTTAGGGTTAGGGTTAGGGTAAGAGTACGGGTTAGGGTTAGGGTGAGGGTAAGAGTACGGGTTAGGGTTAGGGTGAGGGTAAGAGTACGGGTTAGGGTTAGGGTTAGGGTGAGGGTAAGAGTACGGGTTAGGGTGAGGGTAAGAGTACGGGTTAGGGTTAGGGTTAGGGTGAGGGTAAGAGTATGGGTTAGGGTTAGGGTTAGGGTTAGGGTTAGGGTTAGGGTAAGAGTACGGGTTAGGGTGAGGGTGAGGGTAAGAGTACGGGTTAGGGTTAGGGTGAGGGTAAGAGTACGGGTTAGGGTTAGGGTGAGGGTAAGAGTACGGGTTAGGGTGAGGGTAAGAGTACGGGTTAGGGTTAGGGTAAGGGTACGGGTTAGGGTTAGGGTTAGGGTAAGAGTACAGGTTAGGGTTAGGGTTAGGGTAAGAGTACGGGTTAGGGTTAGGGTAAGAGTACGGGTTAGGGTTAGGGTTAGGGTGAGGGTAAGAGTACGGGTTGGGATTAGGGTAAGAGTACGGGTTAGGGTTAGGGGTGAGGGTAAGAGTACAGGTTAGGGTTAGGGTGAGGGTAAGAGTACGGGTTAGGGTTAGGGTAAGAGTACGGGTTAGGGTAAGAGTACGGGTTAGGGTGAGGGTAAGAGTACGGGTTAGGGTTAGGGTAAGAGTACGGGTTAGGGTAAGAGTACGGGTTAGGGTTAGGGTAAGAGTACGGGTTAGGGTTAGGGTAAGAGTACGGGTTAGGGTTAGGGTTAGGGTTAGGGTGAGGGTAAGAGTATTGGTTGGGGTTAGGGTAAGAGTAGGGGTTATGGTGAGGGTAAGAGTATGGGTTAGGGTTAGGGTAAGAGTACGGGTTAGGGTGAGGGTAAGAGTATGGGTTAGGGTTAGGGTAAGAGTTTAAGGGTTAGGGTAAGAGTACGGGTTAGGGTTAGGGTTAGGGTGAGGGTAAGAGTATTGGTTGGGGTTAGGGTAAGAGTAGGGGTTATGGTGAGGGTAAGAGTATGGGTTAGGGTTAGGGTAAGGTTTAGGGGTTAGGGTTAGGGTTAGGAAAATAGGATTTTGAATGGGACTAAATTGTGTGTCCCCACAAGCTTAGCTGTATAAGACTGTGTGTGTTTGTGTCTGCTATTATTAATGTGACGGTGTTATTGTTTTGGTGACACCCGACCCTCTGGGCTTGAATTTTTAATGACCCAGGAAACCTGAGCTGAGATCTGTGCTTATGGAGGCTGCCTGCCAGGTCGGTTGTTAGTCGATGATTTGGACAGTGGTCCATGTCAGTCGCCTCTCGTCTCCGCCTGTGACATCACCGTCCTCTCACAGAGGCAGAGCACCTCATATTGCTTCCGATGCCTGTTCTTAATGATCACCATGTATATGTCCCACATGGCACCCTATTCCCTATATAGTACACTACATTTGACCAGGTCCCATATGGTTCTGGTCAAAAGTAGTTCACTATGTAGGGAATAGGGTGCTATTTGACACAATGCCCAGGAGGCCTCAACAGTGACACGTTGTTCTGTGTTGTGCAGAGCCACCCAGCCAGCCGTCTCACTCTCTCTCACCATTGTGTGTCAGACAGTAAAGCCTGAGGTCCACACTTGAAAAGCCAGTCTAGAGGTCAGTGTGTGAAGTTGAAAACACATTCACTATGTCATGCTGTACTACGTTCATGTTCCTATTGAGCTAATATAGTCAACTGAGTGAAAGGGTAACAGTATACTCTGCTGTACAATTGTGTTGTTACTGTAGTCTATTGAGTGAAGGAATGAAGGAATGGCTGAAATTCTCTAGGACAGTTTCAATGACAATGTCTACGTAGCTCAGTAGCAATCTCTCAGGCAATCAACCCTAATGGCTTAGAATTAGAATATGGAGGACCGCAACCACACCACGTCATTCCAACTAGTCTAATGAATAACATGGGATTGGAGAGGGTGATTGGATTTAATTATTGTAGTCAGTGCCTTAACAACCACGCCACGTCATTCCAACTAGTCTAATGAATAACATGGGATTGGAGAGGGTGATTGGATTTAATTATTGTAGTCAGTGCCTTAACAACCACGCCACGTCATTCCAACTAGTCTAATGAATAACATGGGATTGGAGAGGGTGATTGGATTTAATTATTGTAGTCAGTGCCTTAACAACCACACCACGTCATTCCAACTAGTCTAATGAATAACATGGGATTGGAGAGGGTGATTGGATTTAATTATTGTAGTCAGTGCCTTAACAACCATGGAGCCTTTGTTGTCACGGGCAACATTAAATGCCCCTCCTGCCCACACTTTGTATGCATCCCAAATGGCACCCTATGCCCCATATAGAGCCCTATGGGCCCTGGTCAAAAGCAGAGTACTGTATAATGAATAGGGTGCCTTTTGGGTCACAACCATGTCCTGTATGTGAAGGAATGTGACTGCATGACATGAAGGAGACAGTTGTTGACATCCATTCAGGGTTTGGCTTGCTCTTCCATTGTGAACGAGCCTCCCTCCTCCCTCTCTCTTGCTGTGTCAGTGGGATGTTTGTTTGACGGGAGTTATGGGGCACCCAGTAGTTGTTATTGTGCCATAACGCCACATTTAAATGAATTCTTTCTTGGGCCAACAGTCAGCAATCTGTTTGATAACAAATAACAAGTGAAGGGACGCTTTTAAATGTGTTTTTAGAGGTCATGCAATTCAACACTCATCTTTAAAACAAATTGTAGGTCAAAAGAGTTGATCTTAACATAGGAAGTAGAGGATCTAACAGTACATATAGATAGCAATACAAACTGAAACATAGAGGATCTAACAGTACATATAGATAGCAATACAAACTGAAACAGAGGATCGAACAGTAGAGATAGATAGCAATACAAACTGAAACAGAGGACAGATAGATAGCAACAGATAGATAGCAATACAAACTGAAACAGAGGATACAAACTGAAACATAGAGGATCTAACAGTACAGATAGATAGCAATACAAACTGAAACAGATAGATAGCAATACAAACTGAAACAGAGGATCTAACAGTACAGATAGATAGCAATACAAACTGAAACATAGAGGATCTAACAGTACAGATAGATAGCAATACAAACTGAAACATAGAGGATCTAACAGTACAGATAGATAGCAATACAAACTGAAACAGAGGATCTAACAGTACAGATAGATAGCAATACAAACTGAAACAGAGGATCTAACAGTACAGATAGATAGCAATACAAACTGAAACAGAGGATCTGACAGTACAGATAGATAGCAATACAAACTGAAACATAGAGGATCTAACAGTACAGATAGATAGCAATACAAACTGAAACAGAGGATCTAACAGTACAGATAGATAGCAATACAAACTGAAACAGAGGATCTAACAGTACAGATAGATAGCAATACAAACTGAAACAGAGAATCTAACAGTACAGATAGATAGCAATACAAACTGAAACAGAGGATCTAACAGTACAGATAGATAGCAATACAAACTGAAACAGAGGATCTAACAGTACAGATAGATAGCAATACAAACTGAAACAGAGGATCTAACAGTACAGATAGATAGCAATACAAACTGAAACATAGAGGATCTAACAGTACAGATAGATAGCAATACAAACTGAAACAGAGGATCTAACAGTACAGATAGATAGCAATACAAACTGAAACAGAGGATCTAACAGTACAGATAGATAGCAATACAAACTGAAACAGAGGATCTAACAGTACAGATAGATAGCAATACAAACTGAAACATAGAAGATCTAACAGTACAGATAGATAGCAATACAAACTGAAACATAGAGGATCTAACAGTACAGATAGATAGCAATACAAACTGAAACAGAGGATCTAACAGTACAGATAGATAGCAATACAAACGGAAACATAGAGGATCTAACAGTACAGATAGATAGCAATACAAACTGAAACATAGAGGATTTGACAGTACAGATAGATAGCAATACAAACTGAAACAGAGGATCTAACAGTACAGATAGATCCATCGCAATACTGTCACAAGTCCGACCGAGGGTGGCTCCCCTTCCCGGTCGGGTGGTGCTCGGCGGTCGTCGTTGTCACCGACCTATTAGCTGCCACTGATTGTCTTTCCTCCCCCTCCTTGTATGTTTGTTGGTAGCACCTGTTTGTGTTGATTCGTTGGGCTTCTTTAGACAGCCGGCCCGCCTGTTTGTTGTGCGGGACATTGAACTAGAGAGGAACGTAGTTCCTGGTCGTGCATTTTTCAGTAGTCATTTTTCATTCCCTGTGTTTTGGGGCCGTTATTATTGTAAGCACCCTGTGGTGCGTTGGTGCAATTAAAGAGCACAGCATTGCACTCTCTGTCTCCTGCGTTTGACTCCACACCCACGACACCCGGAGCATTACAAATACAAACTGAAACAGAGGATCTAACAGTACAGATAGATAGCAATACAAACTGAAACGTAGAGGATCTAACAGTACAGATAGATAGCAATACAAACTGAAACAGAGGATCTAACAGTACAGATAGATAGCAATACAAACTGAAACAGAGGATCTAACAGTACAGATAGATAGCAATACAAACTGAAACAGAGGATCTAACAGTACAGATAGATAGCAATACAAACTGAAACAGAGGATCTAACAGTACAGATAGATAGCAATACAAACTGAAACAGAGGATCTAACAGTACAGATAGATAGCAATACAAACTGAAACAGAGGATCTAACAGTACAGATAGATAGCAATACAAACTGAAACAGAGGCTCTATCAGTACAGATAGATAGCAATACAAACTGAAACATAGAGGATCTAACAGTACAGATAGATAGCAATATCTAACAGTACAGATAGATAGCAATACAAACAAACTGAAGATAGATAGCAATACAAACTGAAACAGAGAATCTAACAGTACAGATAGATAGCAATACAAACTGAAACAGAGAATCTAACAGTACAGATAGATAGCAATACAAACTGAAACATAGAGGATCTAACAGTACAGATAGATAGCAATACAAACTGAAACAGAGAATCTAACAGTACAGATAGATAGCAATACAAACTGAAACAGAGGATCTAACAGTACAGATAGATAGCAATACAAACTGAAACAGAGAATCTAACAGTACAGATAGATAGCAATACAAACTGAAACAGAGAATCTAACAGTACAGATAGATAGCAATATAAACTGAAAAATAGAGGCACAGAATAAGTTAGAGGAAAAACAAAAAGTAATGGAGGAACTTTTTCAAGAAAGGTCAAGTATAATATATTATAAAAATAAAGCGAACTGTATGGAATATGGGGGAAAATATTTGTTAAATCTTCAACATAGAAATGCTACCAAAAATAATTCACACAAACTTTTTGCAAATGATGGAGTCATACATGATTCACCAAACAATATTTTGAAAGAGGAAGTAAAGTACTTTAACCATATGTTTTCATTTCAGTCGCCTCTATCTCCACTAACTAAAGTTAATTTTAAGGATTTTTTTTTGATTAATAGTGTGAAATGAACAACGATGCAGAAATAATCATGTGAAGGCCAAATTACAGAGGAGGAACTTCTAGATGCAATTAAAGCCTTTAAGTCAGGGAAAACTCCAGGCCTGGATGGAATACCAGATGAGGTACACTACCGTTCAAAAGGTTGGGGTTGTCACGTTCTGTCCATCGTTCGTATGTGTTTTCCTTGTTTTAGTGTTGGTCAGGACGTGAGCTGGGTGGGCATTCTATGTTGTGTGTCTGGTTTGTCTATTTCTATGTTTGGCCTGATGTGGTTCTCAATCAGAGGCAGGTGTTAGTCATTGTCTCTGATTGGGAACCATATTTAGGTAGCCTGTTTTGTGTTGGGTTTTGTGGGTGATTGTTCCTGTCTCTGTGTTTTTCACCAGATAGGGCTGTTTTAGGTTTTCACGGTTCTTGTTAGTTTGTTCATGTGAAGTGATTTATTAAAACATGAATCAAAACAACCACGCTGCGCTTTGGTCCGCCTCTCCGTCAATGGAAGAAATCCCTGACAGGGGTCACTAAGAAATGTCCTTGTTTTTTCAAGAAAAGCATATTTTTTGTCCCATTAAAATAACATCAAATGGATCCGAAATACAGTGTAGACAATGTTAATGTTGTAAATTACTATTATAGCTGGAAACTGCAGATTTTTTTATGGAATATCTACATAGGCGTACAGAGACCCATTAACATCAACCATCACCCCTGTGTTCCAATGGCATGTTGTGTTAGCTAATCCAAGTTTATAATTTTAAAAGGCTAATTGATCATTAGAAAACCCTTTTGCAATTATGTTAGTAATAATAATAATAATAATGTTAGCACAGCTGAAAACTGTTGTTCTGATTAAAGAAGCAATAAAACGGGCCTTCTTTAGACTAGTTGAGTATCTGGAGCATCAGCATGTGTGGGTTCAATTATTGGCTCAAAATGGCCAGAAACAAATACTTTTCTAGTGACACTCATCAGTCTATTCTTGTTCTGAGAAATGAAGGCTATTCCATGCAAGAAATTGCCAAGAAACTGAAGATCTGGTACAACGCGGTGTACTACTCCCTTCACAGAACAGCGCAAACTGTCTCTAACCAAAATAGAAAGAGGAGTGGGAGGCCCCGGTGCACAACTGAGCAAGAGGACAAGTACATTAGAGTGTCTAGTTTGAGAAACAGAGTCCCCAACTGGCAGCTTCATTAAATATTACCCGCAAAACACCAGTCTCAACGTCAACAGTGAAGAGGTGACTCCTGGATGCTGGCCTTCTAGGCAGAGTTCCTCTGTCCAGTGTCTGTGTCCTTTTGCCCATCTTAATCTTTTATTTTTATTGGCCAGTCTGAGGTATGGCTTTTTCTTTGCAACTCTGCCTAGAAGACCAGCATCCCGGAGTCACCTCTTCACTGTCGACGTTGAGACTGGTGTTTTCGGGGTACTGTTTAATGAAGCTTCCAGTTGAGGACTTGTGGTTCCAAACTTCTTCCATTTAAGAATGATGGAGGCCACTGTGTTCCTGGAAACCTTCAATGCTGCAGACATTTTTTGGTAACCTTCCCCAGATCTGTGCCTCTTCACAATTCTCTGTCTCGGAGCTCTACTGACAATTCCTTCAACCTCATGGCTTAGTTTTTGCTCTGATATGCAACCGTGGGACCTTATATAGACAGGTGTGTGCCTTTCCAAATCATGTCCAATCAAATTAATTTACCACAGGTGGACTCCAATCAAATTGCAGGGTAGCCTAGTGGTTAGAGCATTGGACCAGTAACCGGAAGGTTGCAAGTTCAAATCCCTGAGCTGACAAGGTACAAATCTGTCGTTCTGCCCCTGTTCCTAGGCCGTCATTAAAAATAAGAATTTGTTCTTAACTGACTTGCCTAGTCAAATAAAGGTTAAAAAAATGGAAACAGGATGCACCGGAGCTCAATTTCAAATCTCATTGCAAATGGTCTGAATATTTATTTTTATTTTTAATACATTTGAGAAAATGTCTTAAAACCTGTTTTCACTTTGTCATTATGGGGTTTTGTGTATAGTTTCCTGAGGAAAAACAATAAATGTAATAGATTGTAGAATGAGGCTGTAACATAACAAAATTAAGAAAAGGTCAAGGGGTCTGAATACTTTCCGAAGACACTGTAAAACATACTATTACTGTTTCTAATGCAGTGTCCCCTCAGCCTCCCTCCTTTTCATCACTAGTCAGCACTAGCGTGGTGACGCGGTGTGTGTGTGTGTCTGGCCACAGATAGCTGTAATGGAATGCTAATGTGCTGAGCTGTCCTTGTCGCTTCAGCACTACAGCAGATCAGGAACAGACAGGGACACGGTGCGTTGCGTTGCCACGGTTAATCTGCTACTGCAAGTCATTCTGGGTGTGTACCAATGGCCTGAGCGGCTAGTGCACTACTTTTGACCAGGGCCCACAGGGCTAGTGTACCTGGGGAAAAGGGGTCCCTGGTGAAAAGTATTACACTATAAAGAGAATAGGATGCCATTTGGGTCGCAGCCTCAACCTGGTCTGGGTCTGGCCTGGCTGGATCAGTCGTCCGCTGGCACGGTGGCACAATGTGGTCTCTAGCACCGCCACTCCAAAGGGCCATTTAATGTGATCAGCGGCGTTGGCTGGCCTGCACCATGCAGTGCAATCTTGGCCACCAACTCAAATGGCCCCAGAGCTAACAGAACAGAACCCAGTCTGTTCCTCTCCTCCCCCTCTCTCTCCTTCTTCCCTCTGATAACCCCTTCCTTCCTCCCCCCATGCTGCCTACCGCACCCCCAGGCATGCCTTGGAGGAAAGGCAGTCAGACACGATTTGGCTCAGGGGCTGTCGGCCGGGCCCACTGTAGTCAATCAGATGAATACTGAGCAGGCCAGACTCCAACACCCAATCTCTCTCTCTCTCTCTCTCTCTCTCTCTCTCTCTCTCTCTCTCTCTCTCTCTCTCTCTCTCTCTCTCTCTCTCTCTCTCTCTCTCTCTCTCTCTCTGTATCTCTCTCTCACTCTCTCTCTCGAATGAGAGGAGAAGTGGAGGGGAACAGAGGGATGACAGGAAGATAGGGAGAGAGTGGATGAGTGTGGATTTATTATATAAAGTTGGAAGTTCCATCAGCAGCAGATGAAATTCATATTTAATTTCCTAAATGACACAAACCATCCTCCAGCACCAGCAGCCCAGCACTAACAAGCCATCCTCCAGCACCAGCAGCCCAGCACTAACAAGCCATCCTCCAGCACCAGCAGCCCAGCACTAGCAAGCCATCCTCCAGCACCAGCAGCCCAAAACTAACAAGCCATCCTCCAGCACCAGCAGCCCAGCACTAACAAACCATCCTCCAGCACCAGCAGCCCAACACTAACAAGCCATCCTCCAGCACCAGCAGCCCAGCACTAACAAACCATCCTCCAGCACCAGCAGCCCAGCACTAACAAGCCATCCTCCAGCACCAGCAGCCCAGCACTAACAAGCCATCCTCCAGCACCAGCAGCCCAGCACTAACAAGCCATCCTCCAGCACCAGCAGCCCAGCACTAACGAACCATCCTCCAGCACCAGCAGCCCAGCACTAACAAGCCATCCTCCAGCACCAGCAGCCCAGCACTAACAAGCCATCCTCCAGCACCAGCAGCCCAGCACTAACAAGCCATCCTCCAGCACCAGCAGCCCAGCACTAACGAACCATCCTCCAGCACCAGCAGCCCAGCACTAACAAACCATCCTCCAGCACCAGCAGCCCAGCACTAACAAGCCATCCTTCAGCACCAGCAGCCCAGCACTACCAAACCATCCTCCAGCACCAGCAGCCCAGCACTAACAAGCCATCCTCCAGCACCAGCAGCCCAGCACTAACAAGCCATCCTCCAGCACCAGCAGCCCAGCACTAACAAGCCATCCTCCAGCACCAGCAGCCCAGCACTAACAAGCCATCCTTCAGCACCAGCAGCCCAGCACTAACAAGCCATCCTCCAGCACCAGCAGCCCAGCACTAACAAGCCATCCTCCAGCACCAGCAGCCCAGCACTAACAAGCCATCCTCCAGCACCAGCAGCCCAGCACTAACGAACCATCCTCCAGCACCAGCAGCCCAGCACTAACAAGCCATCCTCCAGCACCAGCAGCCCAGCACTAACAAGCCATCCTCCAGCACCAGCAGCCCAGCACTAACAAGCCATCCTCCAGCACCAGCAGCCCAGCACTAACAAACCATCCTCCAGCACCAGCAGCCCAGCACTAACAAGCCATCCTCCAGCACCAGCAGCCCAGCACTAACAAGCCATCCTTCAGCACCAGCAGCCCAGCACTACCAAACCATCCTCCAGCACCAGCAGCCCAGCACTAACAAGCCATCCTCCAGCACCAGCAGCCCAGCACTAACAAGCCATCCTCCAGCACCAGCAGCCCAGCACTAACAAGCCATCCTCCAGCACCAGCAGCCCAGCACTAACAAGCCATCCTTCAGCACCAGCAGCCCAGCACTAACAAACCATCCTCCAGCACCAGCAGCCCAGCACTAACAAGCCATCCTCCAGCACCAGCAGCCCAGCACTAACAAGCCATCCTCCAGCACCAGCAGCCCAGCACTAACAAACCATCCTCCAGCACCAGCACCAGCAGCCCAGCACTAACAAGCCATCCTTCAGCACCAGCAGCCCAGCACTAACAAACCATCCTCCAGCACCAGCAGCCCAGCACTAACAAACCATCCTCCAGCACCAGCAGCCCAGCACTAACAAACCATCCTCCAGCACCAGCACCAGCAGCCCAGCACTAACAAGCCATCCTTCAGCACCAGCAGCCCAGCACTAACAAGCCATCCTTCAGCACCAGCAGCCCAGCACTAACAAACCATCCTCCAGCACCAGCACCAGCAGCACAGCAAAAACAAACCATCCTCCAGCACCAGCAGCCCAGCACTAACAAACCATCCTCCAGCACCAGCAGCCCAGCACTAACAAACCATTCTCCAGCACCAGCAGCCCAGCACTAACAAACCATCCTCCAGCACCAGCAGCCCAGCACTAACAAACCATCTTCCAGCACCAGCAGCCCAGCACTAACAAGCCATCCTCCAGCACCACCACTAACGAACCTGGAAACCCTGGACTTCGGCTGTGTCTTAATTGACACCCTATTCCCTACATTTCACCAGAGCCAGCAGCAGCAGTAACATCTATATTGAAAACTGACCATTGTGTTTCGTCTCTGCACCATTACAGAGTACAGGCTAGCTATAGCCGCGGTAAAAGACGGCTGATTTAGATGGAAAGAGGAATCCACTGCATTGTGCTGGCTGTCAACTGACCGCTCTATAGAGATGAGGGTCCTGTGTGTAGATGAAAGATAGATGGGATAGCAGTGAGAGAGAGGAGGGTCCTGGGTGGATGAAAGATAGATGGATAGCAGTGAGAAAGAGGAGGATCCTGGGTGTGGATGAAAGATAGATGGATAGCAGTGAGAGAGAGGAGGATCCTGGGTGTGGATGAAAGATAGATGGATAGCAGTGAGAGAGAGGAGGATCCTGGGTGTGGATGAAAGATAGATGGATAGCAGTGAGAGAGAGGAGGATCCTGGGTGTGGATGAAAGATAGATGGATAGCAGTGAGAGAGAGGAGGATCCTGGGTGTGGATGAAAGATAGATGGATAGCAGTGAGAGTGAGTAGGATCCTGGGTGGATGAAAGATAGATGGATAGCAGTGAGAGAGAGGAGGATCCTGGGTGGATGAAAGATAGATGGATAGCAGTGAGAGAGAGGAGGATCCTGGGTGTGGATGAAAGATAGATGGATAGCAGTGAGAGAGAGGAGGATCCTGGGTGTGGATGAAAGATAGATAGATAGCAGTGAGAGAGAGGAGGAGGAAGAGGAAGAAAGATACTGATAGAGGGAAGATGAGGATCCTGGGCAATGAAAGATAACTAGAAAGTCATTAGGAGCCCTGCTGAGGAAGCTCTCTCACACAGGGAAACATGAAACACACACACACACACACACACACACACACACACACACACACACACACACACACACACACACACACACACACACACACACACACACACACACACACACACACACACACACACACACAGACACAGACAGACAGACAGACAGACAGACAGACAGACAGACAGACAGACAGACAGACAGACAGACAGACAGACAGACAGACGCACAGACACGCACACACACGCACACACACGCACACACAATCATCTCTGAGAGGCTTGTCTTATTGAGGTGGAGAGGAAGTGTCAGGCTTTTGATACAGATCCAATGTTAAAGTACAGAACTATACTTGTCGCTGTTTGTCGTTCCTAAGTGTGATTGTTGTTTCTCCGAAGGTCTTTGTCACGTCACTATAGTAACTTTGCAAGTCACGAAGTCACTTGGTCACTAATGGGTCTGTAATATGTTATATTGGAAATTAAGCAGATTGGTTTGTCCTTTAAAGTGTGGGTCGTGGCTCACCACTGTTAGGACCAGGACGTAGATGTAGAAGTTATTGCAGTTTTATAACATAGAGACAGAGCAGATGTCCTCATATTTTGATAGGCTTTGACTCTCTGCCCTAGTCCTGTGGTTAGAATGTTCTTTATGTAGCTGGTGTTGTTCTTAGGGCTGTCCCCGAAGGTGTATGGCGAGTAACTTGAAGCTTTCCACCTTCTCCACTGCTGTCCCGTCTAGAGCGGTACTCTACAGCGCTCTCTCCATCTATAGTTTGGTCTCATCCTGCCAGTGTATTGGTCTAAAAGGATGGAAAGAGAACATTTAGGCTGCTGTACACACATCCATACATGGCACAGGAGCTGAATAGGAAAATAATAGATAAAGACTCTCTCACTCTGTCTCTCTATCTTTGGTTTGGTCTCACTCTGCCAGTGAACTGTTGTGTGTTTGTTGTAATGGTTTAAAATGATGGAAAGAATAGCCCATTTGTGCACGTCCAAGCATTTTACAGGCCAAGCATTTTACAGTCCAAGCATTTTACAGGACAAACATTTTACAGGCCAAGCATTTTACAGGACAAACATTTTACAGGACAAACATTTTACAGGCCAAGCATTTTACAGGCCAAGCATTTTACAGGACAAACATTTTACAGGCCAAGCATTTTACAGGCCAAGCATTTTACAGGACAAACATTTTACAGGCCAAGCATTTTACAGGCCAAGCATTTTACAGGACAAACATTTTACAGGCCAAGCATTTTACAGGACAAACATTTTACAGGCCAAGCATTTTACAGGCCAAGCATTTTACAGGACAAACATTTTACAGGCCAAGCATTTTACAGGCCAAGCATTTTACAGGACAAACATTTTACAGGCCAAGCATTTTACAGGCCAAGCATTTTACAGGACAAACATTTTACAGGCCAAGCATTTTACAGGCCAAGCATTTTACAGGACAAACATTTTACAGGCCAAGCATTTTACAGGCCAAGCATTGTACAGGCCAAACATTTTACAGGCCAAGCATTTTACAGGCCAAGCATTGTACAGGCCAAACATTTTACAGGCAAATTATTTTACATACCAAACATTTTACAGACCAAACATTTTACAGGCAAAGCATTTTACAGGCCAAACATTTTATAGGCCAAACATTTTACAGACCAAACATTTTACAGGCAAAGCATTTTACAGGCCAAGCATTTTACAGGCCAAGCATTTTACAGGCCAAGCATTTTACAGGCCAAACATTTTATAGGCCAAACATTTTACAGACAAATCATTTCACAGGCCAAGCATTTTACAGACCAAACATTTTACAGACCAAACATTTTACAGGCAAAGCATTTTACAGACCAAACATGGGACAGGAGTTAGGGCAATAGAAGTGATGATACAGATGTCATGTCGTCTCTCTGTTTTCGTCCTGGGAGCAGGAGAGAGTGTGTGGACATTACAGTCTTTCTATAGTCTATCATGGACTATATCCTATGGTGAGCTGACATCACCTGTTTATTGGATTAGTCTTTCAGACATACTCAGACTTTATCCTACGGGGAATCATGTTTTGTGAGACAGACAGACAAGGTCTCTCTGTTATTATAGCAGAATGAATGGCTGTCTTCATCAGGCACTTCTGTTCTGATCTTTGTTTTTCCCAGATTAGATATTCTGGCATATTAATCATGACGCATTGTCATTCACCTTGTGTCGCGCATTATGGAGAAACAGAGACTGACACAGACGTACCAAATGGCATCCTATTTCCTACACAGTGTACTACTTTTGACCAGAGCCTTATGGGCCCTGATCAAAAGTAGTGCACTATATAGGGAAAAGGGTGCCTTTTGGTGTGAAATCTAACACTGCCTTGTGCTAAATGTCACCTGGTCCCCCGCAAACAAATTACAACAATTTTTAATTTGACTAGACAAGTCAGTTAAGAACAAATTCTTATTTTCAATGACAGCCTAGTGGGTTAACTGCCTGTTCAGGGGAAGAACAACAGATGTGTACCTTGTCAGCTTGGGGATTTGAACTTACAACCTTTCAGTTACTAGTCCAACGCTCTAACCACTAGGCTACCCTGCCGCCCCGATCCTAGATCCTAGATCAGCACTACTAGTCGGAGATACTTTATGGGCCCAGGTGTACATTCGTCACCCAGGTGTACATTCGTCACCCAGGTGTGTGTTCGTCACCCAGGTGTACGTTCGTCACCCGGGTGTACGTTCGTCACCCAGGTGTGCGTTCGTCACCCAGGTGTACGTTCGTCACCCAGGTGTACGTTCGTCACCCAGGTGTGTGTTCGTAACCTGGTGTACGTTCGTCACCCAGGTGTGCGTTCGTCACCCATTGTGTGTTCGTCACCCAGGTGTGTGTTCGTCACCCAGGTGTGCGTTCGTCACTCAGGTGTGCGTGCGTCACCCATTGTGTGTTCGTCACCCAGGTGTGTGTTCGTCACCCAGGTGTGTGTTCGTCACCCAGGTGTGTGTTCGTCACCCAGGTGTGCGTTCGTCACTCAGGTGTGCGTGCGTCACCCATTGTGTGTTCGTCATCCAGGTGTGTGTTCGTCACCCAGGTGTGTGTTCGTCACTCAGGTGTGCGTGCGTCACCCATTGTGTGTTCGTCACCCAGGTGTGTGTTCGTCACCCAGGTGTGTGTTCGTCACCCAGGTGTGCGTTCGTCACTCAGGTGTGCGTGCGTCACCCATTGTGTGTTCGTCATCCAGGTGTGTGTTCGTCATCCAGGTGTGTGTTCGTCACCCAGGTGTGCGTTCGTCACTCAGGTGTGCGTGCGTCACCCATTGTGTGTTCGTCACCCAGGTGTGTGTTCGTCACCCAGGTGTACGTTCGTCACCCAGTTGTGTGTTCGTCACCCAGGTGTGTGTAAGTCACCCAGTTGTGTGTTCATCATCCAGGTGTGTGTTCGTCACCCAGGTGTGTGTTTGTCACTCAGGTGTGCGTTCGTCACCCAGGTGTGCGTGCGTCACCGAGTTGTGCATTCGTCTCCCATTGTGCGTTCGTCACCCAGGTGTGTGTTCGTCACCCAGCTGTGCGTTCGTCACTCAGGTGTGCCCACGCTCAGAGAAAGGGCCACAACTCGCCCTCTGTTCTCCTATGTCTCTAAGGACCTAATTTTTCCTTCAGTGTGATGATGTGGTAATGAAGATGGGGAGCAACAGTAATTATCATAATAATATAATTAAGCATAGCCCCTTTACCCCTACCTACATGTACAAATTATGTTGACTAACCTGTACCCCTGCACATTGACTCGGTACTGGTACCCTCTGTATATAGCCTTGTTATTGTTATGTCATTTTCTTGTGTTACTTTTTTACTTTATTTGATTTTTTTACTTTAGTTTATGTAGTAAATGTTTTCTTAACTCTATTTCTTAAATTGCATTGTTGGTTAAGGGCTTGTAAGTAAGCATTGTATTCGGAGCATGTGACAAATACAATTTAGGCCCAAGGGGGTGTGTCATATGGCCAGTATACCACAGCTAAGGCCTGATCTTAGTGCCTGGACACCGCCCCTACACGGAACCCAAACCGGCTGTGCGAGTGCGCCATCGTGCATACATGTATTTTGTCCCCCTACACCAAACGTGATCACGACACGCAGGTAAAAATATCAAAACAAACTCTGAACCAATGGCATTAATTTGGGGACAGGTTGAAAAGCATTAAACATGTATGGCAATTTAGCTAGTTAGCTTGCACTTGCTAGCTAATTTGTCCTATTCAGCTAGCTTGCTGTTGCTAGCTAATTTGTCCTGGGATATAAACATTGAGTTGTTATTTGAAATGCACAAGCTCCTCTACCCCGCCAATTAATCCACACATAAAACGGCCAACCGAATCGTTTCTAGTCATCTCTCCTCCTTCCAGGCTTTTTCATCTTTGAACTTATATAGTGATTGGCATCTAAACTTTCATAGTATTACCAAGACTACCGGCAAAACATTTCATCTTTCAATCACCCACGTGGGTATAACCAATGAGGAGATGGCACGTGGGTACCTGCTTCTATAAACCAATGAGGAGATGGGAGAGGCAGGACTTTCAGCGTGAGAAATAGAAAGGAGTTCTATTTTAGCCTGTGGTATCGCAGACGCTCGTTGGCGCGCGAGAGCAGTGTGGGTGCAATAATTGAATAAAATGGATTTCAAAATGTATTTTGCGATGCTCAAGCACGCGACGTGTCCGGTCTGGTCAGCAAGTTAGCCGTGGTATATTGGCCGTATACTATAAACCTTGTTATAAACCTGTTACCAACGTAATTAGATCAGTAAAATAATTTATGGGGTCACCCCCGTGGTATACGGTCCGATATACCACGGCTTTCAGCCAATCAGCATTCAGGGCTGAAACCACCCGGTTTATAATAATATATACGCCATTTAAAGTATAAACCACTGTAGTAGCCTACTGTATGTTGTCTGCTCTTAAACTCACTGTGTCAACAGACCAGTATGCTGTACATATCCACCAAAGGTATTCACTGGCCGTGGTGAGAATATCATCTGTATTACTTGAAAAACACATTTCAAACACTTGTAGAACCTCTCATCTAAAGGCATGATCCTGCACAATATACTTAGGCTCATACTACTGTAATTGACAAAACGTAATTCCCCAAAAATAGCTTGGGTAAGTAGTGAGCTCAGTGTGGTAACTAACCAGGGTGTGTGTTTGTGTGTCTCCAGGTGTTCAACACCTACTGTAACGAGGACTATGACAGGAGGAATGAGGAGGTGGACCCGGTGGCCTCGTCAGCAGAGTACGAACTGGAGAAGAGGGTGGAGAAACTGGAGCTGTTCCCTGTAGAGCTGGAGAAAGGTAGGAAGACCTGGGGACGATCCCAAATAGACCCATAAAACCATATCCTATATAACCATACCCCATATGCACTATCCTGTCACTCCCTACCCCATATGCACTATCTCTTCACTCCCTACCCCATATGCACTATCTCTTCACTCCCTACCCCATATGCATTATCTCTTCACTCCCAAACCCATCTGCATTATCTCTTCACTCCCTACCCCATATGCACTATCTCTTCACTCCCTACCCCATCTGCATTATCCCTTCACTCCATACCCCATATGCATTATCTCTTCACTCCCTACCCCATATGCATTATATATATATATATATATATATATATCTCTTCACTCCCAACCCCATCTGCATTATCTCTTCACTCCCTACCCCATATGCACTATCTCTTCACTCCCTACCCCATCTGCATTATCCCTTCACTCCATACCCCATATGCATTATCTCTTCACTCCCTACCCCATATGCATTATCCCTTCACTCCATACCCCATATGCATTATCTCTTCACTCCCTACCCCATATGCACTATCCTGTCGCTCCCGACCCCATATCCACTATCCCTTCACTCCCTACCCCATATAACCATATCCTATATAACCCTACCCCATATACACTATCCTGTCACTCCCTACCCCATATGCACTCTCTTCACTCCCTACCCCATATGCACTCTCTTCACTCTCTACCCCATATGCACTATCCTGTCACTCCCTACCCCATATGCATTATCTCTTCACTCTCTACCCCATATGCACTATCCAGTCACTCCCTACCCCATATGCACTATCCTGTCACTCCCTACCCCATATGCATTATCTCTTCACTCTCTACCCCATATACACTATCCTGTCACTCCCTACCCCATATGCACTATCCTGTCACTCCCTACCCCATATGCACTCTCTTCACTCTCTACCCCATATGCACTATCTCTTCACTCCCTACCCCATATGCACTATCCCTTCACTCCCTACCCCATATGCACTATCCTGTCACTCCCTACCCCATATGCACTATCTTCACTCTCTACCCCATATGCACTATCCCTTCACTCCCTACCCCATATGTACTATCCTGTCACTCTCTACCCCATATGCACTATCCTGTCACTCCCTACCCCATATGCACTATCCTGTCACTCTCTACCCCATATGCACTATCTCTTCACTCCCTACCCCATATGCACTATCCCTTCACTCCCTACCCCATATGCACTATCCTGTCACTCCCTACCCCATATGCACTATCCTGTCACTCCCTACCCCATATGCACTCTCTTCACTCTCTACCCCATATGCACTATCCCTTCACTCCCTACCCCATATGCACTATCCTGTCACTCCCTACCCCATATGCACTCTCTTCACTCTCTACCCCATATGCACTCTCTTCACTCTCTACCCCATATGCACTATCCCTTCACTCCCTACCCCATATGTACTATCCTGTCACTCCCTACCCCATATGCACTATCCAGTCACTCCCCACAGTCGTTCCTCCTTTAAAAGTTGTGAGCTTACACCGTGGGACTTAGAGGTAATTTGTGGTTGAGTACGGTACCCTGCGTCACCACTTCAACTGCTCCAGACCAGCGCAAGGGGGAGTTAGAGGACTTATTATGCTTTTGGGTCCTACTGTGTCTCTAACTGACAATGAGTGGGTGACATACACCTAAATAGAAACTGATAATTGTGCACGACTTCAGTATTACTTACTAAAACTGTTGTTACACTAAGGTTTGTATTATTTGTTTTATTTGTATTATTTAATTTTGTTAGGATTATTTTGTTCTTACTGTAGTACTGTAGGCCACTCCCGACCGATCACGTTGTACAGCGCCCGAGTGGTGCAACGGTCTACGACTCTGTGTTGCTATAGATGCCTGTTCAATATCTTTACCATCCTCGACTAGGAGACAATTTTCGGTTTCTCTCACTTCAAAAACAGAAATAAATAATTCTAAATAACAAACTGGCTTTATTTACAAATTAGTAACAATGTCTCACCCCATCTTAAAGAATGGCGTGTTTTTGCCCTCTTTACGTTATTTGAAAACTAAATAATCTATAAAATATTGTTATTTTTTAAACAAAGCGATTATTATTATTATTATTCATTTAGAATGATATAAAACCCTGTTGGATATTCTCACAGATATATTATTAACCCTGTTATTAGCAGGACAATATATATTGGTCATATTGTTCATGGCTCCTGAGTGGTGCACAATGGGATTGCTTTGCAGTTCTCCAGCTGAAAGCGTGTGAGGTTCAAGACATGAGGGCAGGGAGTACGGGATGGGCCGCAGAGCCGCGCACAGACAACCGCCTGAGCCCATGGGGAAGGGAGGAGGAGGAAGGGGGAGGAGGGGGTGGACCCCCACTTTAAGGGGCATTGCACTAATATTGACAAGGGAAACGTTCCCGCTGTTCTGTTCTTAGTGCCAGTCTGCACGTTCAAACTAAAACAATGTACCTAATAATGGCATCTTTATGCTTTCGTTAATAAAAATATGGTAAAACGACTCTTTCAAAATGCCGATGTTTATTTAGTTATGGATCCATAATTACTATGGGAATAAACATCACTGAATTACTGAAATATCCTCCAATCCTCTATATGTAATTATTGGAGACACGTCATATTTTTCGATATACTGTAGGTCTACCTTAGGCGCAATGAGTCTCACTAGTGTTGAAAGTGGTGTAGGTCTTATTTATTTAAAGAGCATATTGAAGTTAGAAGCAATAGCCGACAACTATTTTAACACAATTTCGCACTTCTCTGAGATAAGCATGGCGACTGGTCTTAATAAATCAATGAGATTTTTATTTTCACTTAATCTCCGTTTGGGTATTGGTTAGACTAGAATTAGAAAATTAGGGTGTAGAAATGTTATGATCTTAGTGTAACATGTATTTACCTAGGCAAGCCAGTTAAGAACAAATTCTTATTTACAAGGACAGCCTACTCCTTCCTCCCCGTGCCCACATTCTCAAGTTCAGCCATGATTGAAGGCTATCAAATGCTTCTCAAAGATGGTGGTCAATCTAGCACGAACTAGCATTAATGGTACCAGTGGTTCACACTTAAATAACGTGCCATAGGATTCTGCGGCACCAAACTGCAAGGGTTAGGTTAGGGATATCTAGTGTCTGCAGGGTTAGGGTTAGCTAGTGTCTGCAGAGTTAGGGTTAGGGTTAGCTAGTGTCTGCAGAGTTAGGGTTAGGGTTAGCTAGTGTCTGCAGGTTTAGGGTTAGCTAGTGTCTACAGGGTTAGGGTTAGCTAGTGTCAGCAGGGTTAGGGTTAGCTAGTGTCTGCAGGGTTAGGGTTAGCTAGTGTCTGCAGGGTTAGGGTTAGCTAGTGTCTACAGGGTTAGGGTTAGGGTTAGCTAGTGTCTGCAGGGTTAGGGTTAGCTAGTGTCTGCAGGGTTAGGGTTAGGTAGTGTCTACAGGGTTAGGGTTAGGGTTAGCTAGTGTCTGCAGGGTTAGGGTTAGCTAGTGTCAACAGGGTTAGGGTTAGCTAGTGTCTGCAGGGTTAGGGTTAGCTAGTGTCAACAGGGTTAGGGTTAGCTAGTGTCTGCAGGGTTAGGGTTAGCTAGTGTCTGCAGGGTTAGGGTTAGGGTTAGCTAGTGTCTGCAGGGTTAGGGTTAGCTAGTGTCTGCAGGGTTAGGGTTAGCTAGTGTCTGCAGGGTTAGGGTTAGCTAGTGTCTGCAGGGTTAGGGTTATCTAGTGTCTGCAGGGTTAGGGTTAGCTTGTGTCTGCAGGGTTAGGGTTAGCTAGTGTCTGCAGGGTTAGGGTTAGGGTTAGCTTGTGTCTGCAGGGTTAGGGTTAGCTAGTGTCTGCAGGGTTAGGGTTAGCTAGTGTCTGCAGGGTTAGGATTATGGTTATCTAGTGTCTGCAGGGTTAGGGTTAGGGTTAGCTCGTGTCTGCAGGATTAGGGTTAGGGTTAGGGTTAGCTAGTGTCTGCAGGATTAGGACTAGCTAGTGTCTGCAGACAGCTAGTTGTTCTCTGCGGCTTCCTTGCGATGGGTAACAATGCTTCGAGGGTGGCTGTTGTCGATGTGTGCAGAGGGTCCCTGGTTCGAGCCCAGGTAGGGGCGAGGAGAGGGACGGAAGCTATACTTTTACATATGCATGCAAGCACGCAAACACACGGCATGCCCTCCCCCCCACAAACACACACAGACACTTGTCATTGTATAACTCCTGTCTCCTTTCTGCCAGATGATGATGGCCTTGGTATCAGCATCATAGGGATGGGAGTGGGTGCTGACGCCGGTCTGGAGAAACTGGGAATCTTTGTCAAGACTGTCATTGAGGGCGGGGCGGCTGAGAGAGATGACAGGTAAGAGCTTTCTGCTTCCTGAGTAGGTGCCAACTCAATCCATACACACAAGTGCACACTATGCGTTCTGACATTGCTCATCCATATATTTATATATTCTTAACTCCATTCCTTTACTTAGATTTGTATGTGTTGGGTATATGTTTTGAAATTGTCAGATATTACTTGTTAGATGTTACTTCGCTGTTTGAGCTAGAAACACACGCATTTCGCTACACGTGCGTGCAATAAAAAACACACACACACACACACACACACACACACACACACACACACACACACACACACACACACACACACACACACACACACACACACACACACACACACACACACACACACACACACACAACCAGGGAGCGAGATCCCCTGAATCCTATCTGCATTATCTAACACTGAGCCTCCCAGTCCCAGTCCCAGTCCCACCTCAGCATCCCTGCCTGAAATCAAATTCAAATCAAACATAGTAAACTACTTTTGAAATGTTATTTACATGAATCCTACATACACATGACCAATGTTTTTCAAAATAGCTTGTCAGTTGTTAATGTTATTTGCCACATACACATGAGTTAATGCGAGTGTAGCGAAATGCTTGTGCTTCTAGTTCCGACAATGCAGTAATAACCAACAAGTAATCTAGCTAACAATTCCAAAACGACTATCTTATAGACACAAGTGTAAGGGGATAAGAATATGTACATAAAGATATATGAGTGAGTGATGGTACAGAGCGGCATAGGCAAGATACAGTAGATGGTATTGAGTGCAGTATATACATATGAGATGAGTATGTAAACAAAGTGGCATAGTTAAAGTGGCTAGTGATACATGTATTACATAAAGATGCAGTAGATGATATAGAGTACAGTATATACAGTACATATACATATGAGATGAATAATGTAGGTTATGTAAACATTATATTAGGTAGCATTGTTTAAAGTGGCTAGTGATATATTTTACATCATTTCCCATCAATTCCCATTATTAAAGTGGCTGGAGTTGAGTCAGTATGTTGGCAGCAGCCACTCAATGTTAGTGGTGGCTGTTTAACAGTCTGATGGCCTTGAGATAGAAGCTGTGTTTCAGTCTCTCGGTCCCCGCTTTGATGCACCTGTACTGACCTCGCCTTCTGGATGATAGCGGGGTGAACAGGCAGTGGCTCGGGTGGTTGTTGTCCTTGATGATCTTTATGGCCTTCCTGTGACATCGGGTGGTGTAGGTGTCCTGGAGGGCAGGTAGTTTTCCCCCGGTGAGGCGTTGTGCAGACCTCACTACCCTCTGGAGAGCCTTACGGTTTTGGGCGGAGCAGTTGCCGTACCAGGCGGTGATACAGCCCGCCAGGATGCTCTCGATTGTGCATCTGTAGAAGTTTGTGAGTGCTTTTGGTGACAAGCCAAATTTCTTCAGCCTCCTGAGGTTGAAGAGGCGCTGCTGCGCCTTCTTCACGATGCTGTCTGTGTGGGTGGACCAATTCAGTTTGTCTGTGATGTGTACGCCGAGGAACTTAAAACTTACTACCCTCTCCACTACTGTTCTATCAATGTGGATAGGGGGGTGTTCCCTCTGCTGTTTCCTGAAGTCCACAATCATCTCCTTAGTTTTGTTGACGTTGAGTGTGAGGTTATTTTCCTGACACCACACTCCGAGGGCCCTCACCTCCTCCCTGTAGGCCGTCTCGTCGTTTTTGGTAATCAAGCCTACCACTGTTGTGTCGTCTGCAAACTTGATGATTGAGTTGGAGGCGTGCGTGGCCACCTCCATGTCAATGTTGTCCGTTAAACCCTATATCTCCTCCACGGCTCTTGATAGGAAGCCAGGGTTGTGATGTCTGTGGTTTTCCTGCATTTTGGGCCACTTTAAAAACAATGTCGTGGGTGAAAATGTATTGTAAGTTACCTTGTGTTATTATGCAATTATTAATGTCCATGTTTCGTTCATTAAATTGGAAGTTATCAAAGCTCTATCGCAATTGCCGACCAGTTGTTAAAACACGTTAGATTGACTGTAAAATTCAGTCAGATCAATAAAATAAAAATGAAGAGACACTGGCTGTTGTTGACAAGCATATTCAGTTCATATACATATTATTAATATTTAATTACGATCTCATCCTCAGTAGCCTATTCCAGCATGCTATTGGAAAATACAAGCATTTCTTACCTTGAAATCACCAAGTTATTCATGTTGAATAAATGAGTCTGTTAATTTGATCTAAGCAAGCTGCTAAATTATTCAGTTTACATCTTGCCTACATCTTGTCTAGGCTACTGTAGATTATCCTGAAATTATATGTTGGCCTATCAGGGGCTGTAGGCTACCTGCATCTATCTAAGCAAACCCTGTCAAAATGTAATTACAATTCTAAACCCAGATGTTAGTCTGTAGCCTATTGAAATGACAAGTCAATCTCACAAATGGACCATTTGACTGTTTGTAGTCTTAACATCTGGTTTGTGGTATATGGCCAATATACCACGGCTAACGGCTGTATTCAGGAAATCGGCGTTGCGTTATGATTAGGAACAGCCCTTAGACATTGTATATTGGCCAAACAGGGAAAGGGAAGGGGGGCACCTAGTCAATTGTACAACTGAATATGTTCAACTGAAATGTTTCTTCCACATTTAACCCAACCCCTCTGAATCAGAGAGGTGCGGGAGGCTGCCTTAATCGACATCCACGTCATCGGCGCCCCGGGGAACAGTGGGTTAACTGCCTTGCTCAGGGGCTGAATGACTGATTTTTACCTTGTCAGCTCAGGATTCGATCCAGCAACCTTTCATATACCATGCCCTCTCGTGCCTTATTGATTAATCATTGCAGTCAGGTGAGTTTAATCGACGTCCATTGATGGAAAATGATCTGGCAAGTTTAATAATAATATTTTCTCTTGCAACAGAATTAGTTTATTACGTCATGTCATAGTTGGCAATAATTATTATTTTGATGAAAACCGAATTTTGATTCTAACTTCGTTACTTCGATATTCCTTCTTAATTGGCTCCATAATATTACGGAAAAAGGGTTTATTTTATAAATGTCTTTCAAAGTCTTTCAAGATATGGTCACCCTCTGGTTTGTATTGTCATTGGATCAACTTAGTCCTTTTTGAACAGACTAAAGATTTATCTATTTGACAATAGAAATAAAGTATTTCCTGATTTAACACAGCAAATCTACTGTGGCAATTTACCCAACACTATGATTGGAAACTAATGTTGGTGCAGCCTACTGTTATTTATTTGTTTCTTATTTATGTTATCCATAAGTGTCTGGTATGGTCATTTCTTATTTAAAAAGGAGGGTAAAATATCCCTGGACTGTCCATATTTGAAATTTGTAACCAAATGATCGGAGGGATTGAGTTATTTGTGCCAGAAGGGAGTAGGCCGGAATCAAACCAACGCTGACCCGGATGGCTTTATATGTGTGTGTTGAAGACAGCGGTCCCAACTGCTAGATCACCAAAGGCCACGATTGAACTCAATTTTGACAGTTCATTCATAACCATAGGATACACTCAACACTGTATGTCGTAGCCTAGTGGATACCAATATATCTATCTTGTGTCATTAAGCTAAATAAAACGACGGTTGTTAATGTGTAGGGCTGCATTTCAGATCTTTGTTGCAGTAATAGGACCTAGGCTTAGCGTTTGAGCGAGCTAGAGAGAATATTATTTTGATAGAATGCCTGATCCCAATGACACGACAGCCCCCGCATGGAAAGAGAATGGCTTATTTTCAAGAATCATTTGAATTTCCTGATGCAACAGGAAAAATCTCCGCAACAAAAGAGTGATCAAGTTAAGATCCGACATCCGTTTTTTAGTCCCAAATGTATTCTCTACAAAGTGCACTACTTTTGACCAGAGGCCTATGGGCCCTGGCCAAAAGTAGTGCACTAAATAGGGAAGTGAATAGGGTGCCATTGGAGACACAGACACTTGGATAACCTTGTGTCCTCTGTTGACCAAAGTTGCGTTGGCTCACAATCCCTGGGCGCTAGCAGGCAGCGCTAGCTACACATCCTGTCAGGTCCTAGCTAACGCCATGATTTGAATAGGGTTAGGTAATAGTGCTGCTCCACTATTGTAATGGAGAGTGGTTGCCTCAAGACAGTCTTGCTCTGTATTCAGTCATTTACTTCCTGGTCTATGCTGACCATATCTCGCTATGTATTTCTATGTATTTCTCATGCCTGCTTCCTGTGTGTTCTCTTCAACATCATCAGTTTGATAATCGGCAATTGCATAATTTCTGAACACAGTTTCAAAACCAGATTATGAAATCCCCTGACTTAGATT
Source organism: Oncorhynchus keta (assembly GCF_023373465.1). NCBI lineage: Eukaryota > Metazoa > Chordata > Actinopteri > Salmoniformes > Salmonidae > Oncorhynchus > Oncorhynchus keta. The sequence continues at coordinate 30,091,316 of NC_068440.1, read as the reverse complement.
ACATATTTTCTATGCAACCATTACTATTCTAATCACTCTGCATAGTGCCACACCAGTGCATAGTTTACTACTGCACAGTGGATCCTTAAGGTGTTTTCATAACTGTGGGGAGCGATAGAGAGAGAGAGGATAACGGTGAGGAACTATAGAGAGAGAGGATAACTGGGGAACTATAGAGAGAGAGGATAACTGGGGAACTATAGAGAGAGAGGATAACTGGGGAACTATAGAGAGAGAGGATAACTGGGGAGCTATAGAGAGAGAGGATAACTGGGGAACGATAGAGAGAGAGGATAACTGGGGAACTATAGAGAGAGAGGATAACTGGGGAACTATAGAGAGAGAGGATAACTGGGGAACTATAGAGAGAGAGGATAACTGTGAGGAACGATAGAGAGAGAGGATAAGTGTGGGGAACTATAGAGAGAGAGGATAACTGGGGAACTATAGAGAGAGAGGATAACTGGGGAGCTATAGATAGAGAGGATAACTGGGGAACTATAGACTGGGGAACTAGATAAGAACTATAGAGAGAGGGATAACTGTGAGGAACTGAGAGGAACTAACTGGGGAACTATGAGAGAGAGGATAACTGGGGAACGATAGAGAGAGAGGATAACTGGGGAACGATAGAGAGGGAGGATAACTGGGGAACTATAGAGAGAGAGGATAACTGGGGAACGATAGAGAGAGAGGATAACTGGGGAACTATAGAGAGAGAGGATAACAGTGAGGAACGATAGAGAGAGAGGATAAGTGTGGGGAACTATAGAGAGAGAGGATAACTGGGGAACGATAGAGAGAGAGAATAACTGGGGAGCTATAGATAGAGAGGATAACTGGGGAACGATAGAGGGAGAGGATAAGTGTGGGGAACTATAGAGAGAGAGGATAACTGGGAAACTATAGAGAGAGAGGATAACTGGGGAACGATAGAGAGAGAGGATAACTGGGGAACGATAGAGAGAGAGGATAACTGGGGAACTATAGAGAGAGAGGATAACTGGGGAACGATAGAGAGAGAGGATAACTGGGGAACTATAGAGAGAGAGGATAACTGGGGAACGATAGAGAGAGAGGATAACTGTGGGGAACTATAAAGAGAGAGGATAACTGGGGAACGATAGAGAGAGAGGATAACTGGGGAACTATAGAGAGAGAGGATAACTGGGGAACTATAGAGAGAGAGGATAACTGGGGAACTATAGAGAGAGAGGATAACTGGGGAACTATAGAGAGAGGGATAACTGGGGAACTATAGAGAGAGGATAACTGGGGAACTATAGAGAGAACTATAGGATAACTGGGGAACTATAGAGAGAGAGGATAACTGGGGAACTATAGAGAGAGAGGATAACTGGGGAACTTTAGAGAGAGAGGATAACTGGGGAACTATAGAGAGAGAGGATAACTGGGGAACGATAGAGAGAGAGGATAACTGGGGAACTATAGAGAGAGAGGATAACTGGGGAACTATAGAGAGGATAACTGGGGAACGAGAGAGAGGATAACTGGGGAACGATAGAGAGAGGATAACTGGGGAACTATAGAGAGAGAGGATAACTGGGGAACTATAGAGAGAGGGATAACTGGGGAACTATAGAGAGAGAGGATAACTGGGGAACGATAGAGAGAGGATAACTGGGGAACTATAGAGAGAGGATAATAAACTGAGGGATTACTATAGAGAGAGAGGATAACTGGGGAACTATAGAGAGAGAGGATAACTGGGGAACTTTAGAGAGAGGATAACTGGGGAACGATAGAGAGAGGATAACTGGGGAACTATAGAGAGAGGATAACTGGGGAACTATATAGAGAGGATAACTGGGGAACGATAGAGAGAGAGGATAACTGGGGAACTATAGAGAGAGAGGATAACTGGGGAACTATATAGAGAGAGGATAACTGGGGAACTATAGAGAGAGAGGATAACTGGGAAACTATAGAGAGAGAGGATAACTGGGGAACGATAGAGAGAGAGGATAACTGGGGAACTATAGAGAGAGAGGATAACTGGGGAACGATAGAGAGAGAGGATAACTGGGGAACTATAGAGAGAGAGGATAACTGGGGAACGATAGAGAGAGAGGATAACTGGGGAACTATAGAGAGAGAGGATAACTGGGGAACTATATAGAGAGAGGATAACTGGGGAACTATAGAGAGAGAGGATAACTGGGGAACTATATAGAGAGAGGATAACTGGGGAACTATAGAGAGAGAGGATAACTGGGGAACTATAGAGAGAGAGGATAACTGGGGAACGATAGAGAGAGAGGATAACTGGGGAACTATAGAGAGAGAGGATAACTGGGGAACTATAGAGAGAGAGGATAACTGGGGAACTATAGAGAGAGAGGATAACTGGGGAACTATAGAGAGAGAGGATAACTGGGGAACGATAGAGAGAGAGGATAACTGGGGAACGATAGAGAGAGAGGATAACTGGGGAACTATAGAGAGAGAGGATAACTGGGGAACTATAGAGAGAGAGGATAACTGGGGAACTATAGAGAGAGAGGATAACTGGGGAACTATATAGAGAGAGGATAACTGGGGAACTATAGAGAGAGAGGATAACTGGGGAACTATATAGAGAGAGGATAACTGGGGAACTATATAGAGAGAGGATAACTGGGGAACTATAGAGAGAGAGGATAACTGGGGAACGATAGAGAGAGAGGATAACTGGGGAACGATAGAGAGAGAGGATAACTGGGGAACTATATAGAGAGGATAACTGGGGAACTATAGAGAGAGGGATAACTGGGGAAGGATAGAGAGAGAGGATAACTGTGGGGAACTAAAGAGAGAGGATAACTGTGGGGAACTATAGAGAGAGAGGATAACTGGGGAACGATAGAGAGAGAGGATAACTGGGGAACGATAGAGAGAGAGGATAACTGGGGAACTATAGAGAGAGAGGATAACTGTGGTGAACTATAGAGAGAGAGGATAACTGTGGGGAACGATAGAGAGAGAGGATAACTGGGGAACGATAGAGAGAGAGGATAACTGGGGAACGATAGAGACAGAGGATAACTGTGAGGAATGATAAAGAAATATATTTGACCAGATTTTAGCCTATGCCAACACTACAGACGTGTAGGCTGCAGCATTACCTCTAGACCAGCCAGGCCACTGCCCAGTAGCCTGTATGGGACCTGTATGTAACCTGTGTGTGACCTTTATGTGACCTCAGTGTGTTGTTTCGTAGGATCAAAGTGAACGACCAGATTGTGGAGGTGGACGGCACCAGTCTGGTGGGAGTGACCCAGAGCTTTGCTGCCTCCGTCCTGAGGAACACACAGGGAGTGGTCAGGTAATACCAACAGTCATATTCATAATAAAATATATTTGATTTCTTTATCCAGATGAGTCCAAGGTACCACAAAGTGGCATAAACCACAGCAGTCATGGTCATGAGAGAACAAGGACAGAGCCCCGCCTACTCTGGGGTCTACCTCTATACCTCTCTCTACCTCTCTCTACCTCTCTACCTCTCTCAAACACTCTCTACCTTTCTACCTCTCTCTACCTCTCTACTTCTCTCTACCTCTCTACCTCTCTCTACCTCTCTCTTTACCTCTCTACCTCTCTCTACCTCTCTCTACCTCTCTACCTCTCTACCTCTCTCTACCTCTCTACTTCTCTCTACCTCTCTACCTCTCTCTACCTCTCTCTATCCCTCTCTACCTCTCTCTACCTCTCTCTCTACCTCTCTACCTCTACCTTTCCAATACTCTCTACCTCTCTACTTCTCTCTACCTCTCTACCTCTCTCTACCTCTCTCAAACACTCTCTACCTCTCTCTACCTCTCTACCTCTCAAACACTCTCTACCTCTCTAATACTCTCTACCTCTCCAATACTCTCTACCTCTCTAATACTTTCTACCTCTCTCTACCTCTCTAATACTCTCTACCTCTCTCTACCTCGCTCTAGCTCTCTACCTCTACCTCTCTCTATCTCTCTAATACTCTCTACCTCTCTAATGCTCTCTGGGGTCCACTCACCAACTAAGAATTCACTAAATGGGACACACATCAAATTGAGACTCACGCATACAGAATTCTGCAAAAACACCTTCTGTGTACAACGTAAAACACCAAATAATGCTTGCAGAGCAGAATTAGGACGATTCCCGCTAATGATGAAAATCCAGAAAATATCTATTAAATTCTACAACCAACTAAAAAGAAGCGATTCTCCATAACAAAGCCCTCACCTATAGAGAGGTGAACAACAAAGGGCTGCAGTGGACTGACTGTTAACTGTGATCTGATAGGGGTGTCAGTGGACTGACTGTTAACTGTGATCTGATAGGGGTGTCAGTGGACTGACTGTTAACTGTGATCTGATAGGGGTGCAGTGGGCTGACTGTTAACTGTGATCTGATAGGGGTGACTGTTAACTGTGATCTGATAGGGGACTGCTGTTAGTGGGCTGACTGTGTTAACTGTGATCTGATAGGGCTGACTGTTAACTGTGATCTGATGGGCTGGACTGACTGTAACTGTGATCTGTTAACTGTGAGGGCTGGGGTGTCACTGTGGGCTGACTGTGTAACTGTGATCTGATAGGGGTGGACTGACTGTTAGTGGGCTGACTGACTGTAACTGTGATCTGATAGGGGCAGTGGGCTGACTGTTAACTGTGATCTGATAGGGCTGCAGTGGGCTGACTGTTAACTGTGATCTGATAGGGCTGCAGTGGGCTGACTGTTAACTGTGATCTGATAGGGGTGCAGTGGGCTGACTGTTAACTGTGATCTGATAGGGGTGACTGTTAACTGTGATCTGATAGGGCTGCAGTGGGCTGACTGTTAACTGTGATCTGATAGGGCTGCAGTGGGCTGACTGTTAACTGTGATCTGATAGGGCTGCAGTGGGCTGACTGTTAACTGTGATCTGATAGGGCTGCAGTGGGCTGACTGTTAACTGTGATCTGATAGGGCTGCAGTGGGCTGACTGTTAACTGTGATCTGATAGGGCTGCAGTGGGCTGACTGTTAACTGTGATCTGATAGGGCTGCAGTGGGCTGACTGTTAACTGTGATCTGATAGGGCTGCAGTGGGCTGACTGTTAACTGTGATCTGATAGGGCTGCAGTGGGCTGACTGAACGTTCTGAGAGACTCTGGGTTGAGGTTGGTGATAAAGAAGTCTACCGTACTGCAGCCAGCACACAGGAGGACATGTTTCTCTAACCAGATGTCAAATGCTCCTGTTTTCAACCTATTTAATAGAGTGGCTTCGGTCTGATCTATACCAAATGATCATACCCCCTGAGTCCCTTTCCTGAGTCCCTTTCCTGAGTCCCTTTCCTGTTTTACAACTGGTAGTTTGGTGGATGGGACTACCAGCTCTCTGTAACCTAGAGGCCAACCAGTGGGCATAAGCCTGATCCGGGGGCCTATATAGGATGTGGCCAGGGTTGGTTTGGGGTTGGGGGTGGAGGCGTGGCTGATGATGCTGTGGTCTGAGTGTATGTCCTCTGGGGGGGGAGTCTCGCGGGTCTGGGGTCTGGGCAAGGTGCTCATCGCTCTGTTGCTGCTGTGTGAGGTGCAGGGACTGCGGTTGAGAGCGATGTCTTTCAAGGTCCTGGCAAAGTTGAGGTCCGTGGTCTTGTTGGGGTGTACCTGGTCATAGAGGCTGTCCAAATCCAGGGTGGGGTGATGGGCCAGGGAAACAATGGGTTTTGAGTGAGACACAGTCATGGGAAATGCTTGCATTCACGTCTCTCTCTCTCTCCCTCTCTCTCTCTTTCACTCACTACCTCCCACTCTTTCTATTGCTGTCTCTCTCTCTCGCTCTCTCTGGTCTGTTAGTTAAAACTGCTTTGTTAGAGGAGCATAACTCAGTGTACAGCTACAGTAGTCTGTCGTATAGTCGTTCTTTCTGCACATAAATCATTATGCATGTGTCCACTTTACTGTGATTCTCTTACAGAACCTTTTCTCTTTAGCTCTGAGCTCACTGAGAAAGTGCTGTTTACATTATGTTGTGCCTTATTAGAGGGAAGGGGGCCATTTTGTCTCCAAACTTAACCCAACGTACTGTATGTTTTCAAACTGCAGACCACCAAAACTGCTACACAAACACAGAACATAGCCTGCATGTGAAAAACGTTTTGCCGGACCCCCATTCATGCTACATTAGCATAATGTAAATAGAGTGTAAATATGTCTCATTGTGAAAGAGTAGTGGACAGCAGGCCTCCGCTCCACAGAGCAGAACACTCTTCTCCCAAACAATAGAGGAGCACAGCATGGAAGAGAAGAGCTTTATGAATAACCCCCTCCCAGCATGCATCAGTTAGGCAGGCAGTTAGCCCAAGTCGGCTAGGCGAACTCAAAAGACCTTCGCTTGAAAAATTAGGGGAAAAAACGGCAATAGTGCTGTTTGGCCATTCTGATACGCCGTAGCCAGTATACACTTCCTCAAAATAGTCAGAATTCATCTAAGATTTTTCTAACTAACTTTGGTGCATTATTTCTCAATGAAAAAACGTGCATGAAAACAAGTCGTCTCTCATTGAATGACAACAACGACTTTATTGAAGAATCCCTACAGTTGACCTTCGGCTCCCAAACTTTGACTGGCATCAAGAAAGAAATGTGTGTGCCCGAACTGCCGGAACAACCTTACCGAAGTCCAAAACGAAGAAAAACATCACGAAATGGCGTTATAATATATGCACAAACTCTTACGAACTGTTTTGTCTGAGAAGCATGTGGACGCGTTTAGATCTCTCTCTCTCTTTCAGTCCTCTATGTCTCTCCCTCTCTCTTTCAGTCCTCTCTCTCTCTCTCTCTTTCAGTCCTCTCTCTCTCTTTCAGTCCTCTCTCTCTCTCTCTTTCAGTCCTCTCTCTCCCTCTCTCTTTCAGTCCTCTCTCTCCCTCTGTCTTCCAGTCCTCTCTCCCTCTCTCTTTCAGTCCTCTCACTCTCCCTCTCTCTTTCAGTCCTCTCTCTGCCTCTCTCTTTCAGTCCTCTCTCTCCCTCTGTCTTCCAGTCCTCTCTCCCTCTCTCTTTCAGTCCTCTCACTCTCCCTCTCTCTTTCTTTCAGTCCTCTCTCTGCCTCTCTCTTTCAGTCCTCTCTCTCTCCCTCTTTCAGTCCTCTCTCTCTCTCTCTTTCAGTCCTCTCTCTCCCTCTCTTTCAGTCCTCTCTCTCTCTCTCTTTCAGTCCTCTCTCTCTCTCTTTCAGTCCTCTCTCTCCCTCTCTCTTTCAGTCCTCTCTCTCCCTCTGTCTTCCAGTCCTCTCTCCCTCTCTCTTTCAGTCCTCTCACTCTCCCTCTCTCTTTCAGTCCTCTCTCTCCCTCTCTCTTTCAGTCCTCTCCCTCCCTCTCTTGCTATTTTTGTCCTCTCTTATATAGTGTTTTTTCCCTCTCTCCCCCTCTGTTGGTTTACTCTCCTCTGAATTATTATTATTATATAACTCTGTCATCCATCACACATTTTCTTTCTTTCTCTCTTCTCACTTCTTTTCTTCTGATCTGTTCTCTCCTCTTCTCTCCTCTCTATCTCTCCTTTTTCATTCACTCTCTTCGTCCTCCTGTCCAGTAAATCTCTCTCCCTCTCTCTCTCCTCCCTGGGTTTGATCGCCCTGTGTCCCAGATTTGCCATTTCAACTCAATTTAACCCTGACTTACGACATCATCCAGGTCTCTGGAACCAGATGAGTAAGATGTCACTGATCTCCACATGAAACTATAATCACATTATGGTAAAAAAAGAAGAAAGATGTATATTAATGAGCCAGATATTAAAAGACAGCACAATATGAAACTAACATCCCACAATGGTTGACAGAGGGCATATCCTTTGTGTGAGGAAGTGAAGTGCGGACATCCCTCAAATCCCTAAACATGTGCGTCCCACATGGCACCCTATTCCCTATGTAGTGCACTACTTTTGACCAGAGCCCTATGGGCCCTCGTCAAAAGCTTTCAGAAGGGAATAGTGTGCCTCTTCTTTCAAGCCTCCCGCGTCTGTCAACATAGCAGCTCCTAATGGACTAGACATGTTCTCTGCATTATGGCTGTTGTTCCCAGAGCAGTAGGAAGCAGGGTGGAACCCCCCTGCATGTTGCTTTTCCGGGAATGCAGAAACTGTTTCCAGGTCAGCTGCTAGATGGAGAGATGGCCGTGATTCCTCTCTGTTGTTGCTTCAGATGTAGCTCAACGTTAGCCCTCTGGACTGTGGAGCGTTTAGCACTGAAGCTCTGTAATCAGTGTGCCCACTCCGGATGATTGGAGACTCAAATATGCTCTCCCGCTGAGAGGGAGGGAGAAACCAGAGAAAGATGTGTTTTTGCCTCCTGTATGCTGGGTGGTAGAGAGGGAACATGGGGAGAGGTGACCTGGCATTCACAAATCTATTACTGAATGACTTAAAGACCATCCCAAACACTGGATTTGGGTTTTGGAGATTTGAGTCACAGTTAGCAAGATACTGCCAGAATAAATATATACCTTCAATGTTGTTATAAACTGGACAAAGTGGATTAATTAAAAGGTGAATGTTCCTAATAATAGTAGTAGTGGAAATGGGATTACCACTAACAGCAACTACAACAACAATATTCATGAGAATGCCTGTGACGACCAGTCTCTATAGCCAGACTGTGCTCACTGAGTCTGTACCTAGTCAGTGTTTTCCTCAGTTTTCTATCAGTCACAGTGGTCAGATAGTCTGCCACCATGTACTGTCTGTTTAGAGACAAAAAGCATTGAAGTTGACGTACATTTTTTTGTGGTGTCTTTCCAATAGATGATTTATTTTAATTTTGCTTTGTGATAATGTGGTCATATTTTCTGTTGTGCTTCAGATGAGGCTCTATGGAGTTGGTTTGGACTGTGATCGTTTAGCACAGAACTCTGTAATCAGGGACTCTTCTCTTGTTTCATCTCTTGACATTGTAGGGCTGTGTGATGATATGTTTCAGGGTTGCTTATTTGTTCTATTCTAATAAGGGGGGCTATTGGCCCAATTCTGCTCTACATGAGTTATTTGGAGGTTTTCTTTGCACTTCAAAAACTCTGCATGCAGTATTTTGATTGGATGTTTGTCCCATTTGGTAAATTCATTATTAGAGAGGGGACCCCATACTTCGCTGCCATTTTGTGCCAGATTCTAATTGGAATTTCCATTTTAATGTTGCTTCTAATGACATATAATGCTCTTCTTGCTTTGTCTCTTAGCTTGTTCACAGCCATGTGAAAGCCACCTGTGTTGCTGATATTTAGTTCTAGATATGTGTAGTTTTTGGTGTGTTCTAATAGAACTGTGTCCAAATAGAATTAATGTTTGTGATCCTGATTTCCGGACCTTTTTTTGCATATTCTATTCAGCTTTTTTTAGGTTATCAGTCAGAACCTGTGCAGATGATCTAGGTGCTGCAGTAGCTCCTTAGTGGGAGACCACAACACCAGGTCATCTGCGTACAGCAGACACTTGATTTCAGTATTGTGTAAGGTGAGACCAGGTGCTGCAGATTCTTCTAATGTTTTTGCCAATTCATTAATGTAGATGTTAAACAGTGTTGAACTTGAGCAGCCCTGTTTCACACCACGTCCCTGAGCGAAGAAGTCTGTTTACTTGTTGCCAATTTTAACCACACATTTGTTTTTAGTGTACTTTGATTTGATAACTCTCTCTCTCACCAGTGGATGGCATGGCAGTCCTAGGCTTTGTAGGGTATGGTAGTGTAGGGTGGGGTATGGTAGAGTATGGTAGGGTATGGTTGGGTGGGGTAGGGTATGGTATGGTAGAGGATGGTAGGGTATGGTAGGGTGGGGGTATGGTGGGGTGGGGTAGGGTATGGTAGAGTATGGTAGGGTGGGGTACGGTAGAGGATGGTAGGGTATGGTAGTGTAGGGTGGGATATGGTAGAGTATTGTAGGGTAGGATATGGTAGAGTATTGTATGGTAGGGTAGGATATGGTATGGCAGGGTTGGGTGGGGTATGGTAGAGTAGGGTATGGTATGGTAGGGTATGGTAGAGTGGGGTGGGGTATGGTAGAGTATGGTGGGGTATGGTAGAGTATGGTGGGGTGGGGTGGGGTAGGGTAGGGTATGGTAGAGTATGGTAGAGTTTGGTAGGGTATGGTAGAAGTGGGGTGGGGTATGGTAGAGTAGGGTATGGTATGGTAGGGTATGGTAGAGTGGGGTGGGGTATGGTAGAGTGGGGTGGGGTATGGTAGAGTATGGTGGGGTGGGGTGGGGTAGGGTAGGGTATGGTAGAGTATGGTAGAGTTTGGTAGGGTATGGTAGAAGTGGGGTGGGGTATGGTAGAGTAGGGTATGGTAGAGTATGGTAGGGTGGGGTAGGGTATGGTATGGTAGAGTATGGTAGGGTATGGTATGGTAGGATAATGTATGGTAGTATATGGTAGGGTGGGGTATGGTATGGTAGAGTGGGGTATGGTAGAGTATGGTAGGGTGGGGTAGGGTAGGGTAGGGTATGGTAGAGTATGGTATGGTAGGGTATGGTATGGTAGAGTATGGTATGGTGGGGTGGGGTATGGTAGAGTATGGTATGGTATTGTATGGTAGGGTATTGTATGGTAGAGTATGGTATGGTAGAGTATGGTAGGGTGGGGTATGGTAGAGTATGGTAGGGTGGGGTATGGTAGAGTATGGTAGGGTATGGTCGGGTTGGGGTTTGATAGGGTGGGGTATTAGTAGGGTAGGGTTTGGTAGGGTGTTTACTCCATGTGTAACTCTGTGTTGTCTGTTCACACTGCTATGCTTTATCTTGGCCAGGTCGCAGTTGCAAATGAGAACTTGTTCTCAACTAGCCTACCTGGTTAAATAAAGGTGAAATAAAAAAAATAAAAAAAGGGTAGGGTAGGGTATGGTCGGGTTGGGGTTTGATAGGGTGGGGTAGGGTGTGAGAGAATGGCTGGTACAGCTGTAACCCTGAGCCTGTGCCAGTGCCTGACGTGCACATTCCACCCTGGAGGGCTGCATGACATTTGTCACGTCACTGTGTTACTGATGAAAGCCACCTTCCCCCTCCTCGCCTCCACTCCTCTATAATCAGATCCTGCCGTTAAGTCCCTGCCAATCGCACAGACTGCCTGTTACAGCCTCAAACAACACACAAACAAATAAACAGCTTCAAATTAGGACAGAGAAAGTTCAGTCGTGTTTAGTTAAGCTGATAAATGAATGAGAAAAAGTCAATGGAAGAGGTGTATTGAAGTGAAGCTCTCATTCCTCAGTAAACCAACATGCACAGTGTTTCAGTGTATTTTTAAAGTCAGCACTTCTGTGACACGCAATAGCAGTTATTTTTCCAATCTATTGTCCAATGATTCTTCATTATGTGAATGCTTAATGTATGCTCTTGCTGATTGGCTGTTGCTGTCCGTTTCCAGGTTTGTGATTGGTCGAGAGCGTCCGGGCCAGGTGAGCGAGGTGGCTACTCTGATCCAACAGACTCTGGAGCAGGAGAGGAGACAGAGAGAGATGCTGGAGCAGCAGTATGCCCAGTATGCCCAGTACGACGATGAGGTGGGTAGCCTACTGCCCCACTGTCTCACGCTGCTACTGATACACCTGTTAGTGTGGCCCATCAAATCCTATAC